>NW_003547732.1:0-1840 GCF_000090795.2 Amphimedon queenslandica | reverse complement strand
TTCGATTCTTCATTATTAGATGCTAAATGAGTGATTGTTGATTTCTTTTGTTTCTGAGCTCCTACAAAAAGAGGGGGAGGTGGCTGTTGACCGTTAGGCCTCTGTTCCTCCTTGTCCCCCGGCTCTAACTCAGTATGGTCTTCGCCCTCTTCTATATCTCGTAGGTACTGTCTGCTCCGGTACTGATCATCAAGGTATTTCTTCATTCTTTCTTCATCGTACGGTTTGTTGGGCATAAGGCTTTGTACGATTGTCTTCTCACTAGTGACTGATTCCTCTTCATCGTCAAGGAGCTTGACAGTCTGTTCCTCATGTTCATGTACCTATAAATGAATGAAAATTAAGTTGTGAAGTGTTTGACAATGTTTTTACAAAAATATACAAGTACATACATGTATACATGTTTTAATGCTGTGTAGAAAGTTTGAGCTGATTTTGATCAAAATTGCATCTTTTAAAATTTTCAAAGTTGCTCCAAAATTGAGCTAAAGTCCCTGTACTATAGTACACGGTCTTGGGCCGAATTTCGTCAAAATTAACAAGGAGAAATTTCTCCATTTATATAATATTTCCTGATACATATACATGTTCTTATGTTGCATAGAAAGTTTGAGCTGATTCCAATGAGAATTGAATTTTTTACGAATTTTTAAAGTTGCTCCCATATTGTATTATTTCTTACTTGTGTTATCAGTCGTTGTTGCTGCTGCTCCCTCTTACGTTTCTGCTTTCTACAGCAACAGTAACAGCAAGTGAAGCAGGTAATGAACACTGCTAATAAAATACATCCTCCAACTACTCCTCCTACTATTATGAAGAATTTTTTATTTCTTGAATAAAAACTAGCAGAGCTTGAGGAAACTGTAACAGTTGGAGAAGGGCTGGGGGATAGAGAGGAGGTAGATCCTGCAATTAAGAAAAAAATAATAATAAAATCAGCCAAAATTTCAAGCACTAATAATACACTCTAATAATACTACTACTACTACTACTACTAATAATAACAATAATAAATAAATACTGTATATTACCTGCTCTATTAAATACGTTTACATCATACACGTAGCTCTCAGTACATGGCAAGTTAGCTCCACAGAAAGAAGCCCTGATGCAATAATGATCATGACCGCTATCCCCGACATCAATCATATAAAACTCATCTCTCAGTGATATAGTGAAGCTTCCTTTGTACTCCCAGTAATTTGGATCAGACGTTTTTTGACTGCATTCCTCAGGAATCCATTGTATCTTTACGTAGTCATACAGTCTACGAGAAGAGAGACACTCCATAGTATCAGTTAGTTCCCAATTCATTCGAATAAAACTAGAATTCATTATCGTAAAATTCACATTATCCTGCACAAAACCGTAATTATCTAAAAAAGATATAAATAAAAATAAAATATTATGTAAAAAATTATTTTATTTCTACCTAAGCTGGTCCAGTTAGCTAGAGTGAGTGTATTGCTCCATTTGCTCTTTCCTGCATCATTAGAGTATGATATACTAATGCGGCATTGATCCCAGCAGTAAGTATTGTTGATGCTGATACTAACGCTTGATCTGTTAATGATATCAGTGATGGTATCAGTGATGACTTGATAGCTGATTGATCCACTGCAGTTGAGTCTCACTGTAACATTGCTAACACCACATGTTGCATGAAGCTGTAGAGGAAAGAAAAAATACAATATTACATTTGTAATAATAATAATAATAAATATTGTGGTAAATTTTAGCATCATTTTTGTAATTATACATGTACATGTAAATAATAATAATAAATAGTAATAATGATACCTCAAAATTTGCAGTGAAGTTATTCCCATTCCTATATCCA
>NW_003547731.1:11790-14386 GCF_000090795.2 Amphimedon queenslandica | reverse complement strand
ATCATTATTTGTTCCTATACATCATACAAACACATCAACAGTAAATTATTAACACAAACACTATTGCATACCTTGAGTTTGTGTATCATTCTCTGATCCATTCCTACCTCCATTAGGTGTGTTTCCATTACCAACATGTCCAATACCAAAAGCACAGAATTCGTCACGTTCAATAGAACCATATCTGTTCCCTACACTAAAAGATCCTCCTTCAACTATACTGAACTGGTAAGCATTGGGAGACTTCAGTGGAGCTCTCACAAACTTGAGGCAACCAGTCTGACTAGTGTTCCTTAGATCCACACAATGTTGTAGCTCTATTACCAGTGGTTTTAATAGTGCCTTAGATACTGATATTGCATATACTGCACTCACTAGCACAGTACCTTTGGGTACCTTGAAATTACCACCAGCTAGTGCAGTAACAGCTACTTCAGTGTCCTTGGACACTGCTCCTTGAGGACACTCTAATCTGAATCCATATTTCTCCCACTGGAGTGAGTGAGATCTGTCTCCTTGTAGGATAAAGAGCTTCTGTCCAGCTATAATGACACTAGAGTCTAGTGAATCTGAAACAATAAACACACATCATATCTAATACCAGTATAGTACATACACAATCATTCACATGTGTACATGTACATGTACATGTACATGAATAATTTACCCATTGAAGGGATCAGGTAATTAAATTGTAGTCCAATGGAACTAGTCTCTTTGATAGGTTGCTTGAGGACCCTCTCTTGTCTTTCCTTCACTAGTTTGGCTATGTACAACTCCTTTTCTTTAAGGTCTATAAATTAATAGAATATTAATAATTATTATTCATTGATGATGATACACTAACCAGTAATGATCTGTTTCTCATTCTGTGATTGTTCCTCTATTTGTGATGTCAGTTTGGCTATAACTTTATCTTTCTCAGAAATGTTAGTTTTTAGATTTTGAACATCGTCTACACATTAAATATATCCTCTCATCTAATACATGCTGTGTGTATAGTTAACTAACCAATAATGATCTGTTTCTCCTTGAGATATTGTTCCTCCATATCAGCTACTTTGAGTTTCAGTTGTTCATTATCTTCTACATTAATAGAATATTTTTTCATCTAATATTATGAGCTGATGATACACTAACCAGTAATTATCTGTTTCTTCTCCTCTACTTGTGTCTTCTCTTCCAATGTTTCAGCAACTTTAGCTTTAAGCTTCTCATAATCTTCTATTATCAATAAAATGATATTCGCTGCTAAACAAATTTGCACTGCATGTACAGTAGCCCATAAATACATGTACTATGATTATTGCTAATGATACCATATATGGTAAGCTGAGCTCACTCTACATCAATCTCATTATTTCTAATGCATGGACAATTTGACCTATATCATACAGGATACTATTTCCATACTCAACATTCTCTAATCCACTAGTATCATAATGTAAACATAAACAACAGTACAACACAATAGTACCTAATTCAACAGTTGATTTATCCTTTTCTGCTTGCTCAAGGAGAGTGGTAGCATCATCAAGTTGCTGACTAAGTGTTGCCTTTTCTTGAAGAAGCTGTTGCTGCTCTTTCTCTCGATCTTGCTGTATCTGCTCCTTCTCTTTTATTTCTCTTTCAAGCTGTTCCTGATAGCAGAATTCCTTCTCTTTTTGTAATTGCAGGCGATCTTGAAATATTTGAATCCGTTTCTCAAAACTCTCCCAATCACTCAGTATCCTTCTTCTTAGTTGATCTTGATACTGGTCCAGAGGTATTACACTAGTAGACCAATCCGCATTATCACTAGTATATCCTATACAGTAACAAAATAGTGGAGAATAAGAAATACACAAATTAATTACACTTAGTTACTATGGTAACTTTATTATTGATGGATTCATGCTTAATCATTGTATGTGTGACCTCTGTCAGTTTACACAGTTAACCACATGAACATATTATTGTATATAAACACACTGATAATAATATTTCATTCACTCTAGCTCCTATTAATATCAGTGTTTCTGTATCTGCAGTCATTATATTTCACTATTGTACATAGCAGGAATGAATTGGTAATAATTAGTATCATAGGTATACGTCAAATGCTCCTATTAAATATTCATTGGCCTCGCCTACGCGAGGTATAGGTAGTTGTTGTGGGGCCAGCCTGAAATGCGGATCCACGCGGATCAAATGCGGATCGGGCTGAAATGCGGATCAACGCGGAACGCTCGCGGATCTCTATTGAAACTTGACTGATCTGTCTGAAAGAATGATATCTATGCATCAGGAGGGAATTTTTATTAGCTTTATTTGAGTTTTTGATAAAAACTTCATCATTTTAGCAGTTTCAGAACAGGTAGGCTGTTTATGATCATAGATCTATGTCAATAATATTATTTTCATTTCCGATTACATTTACTATAGTGTCAGTTTTATTGACAGTTAGAGCTGATATAGTAGTTTCAATTAGACTATAAAACTTCATAGTAACGTAGTTGCTAGTAATTTTTATGACAGTTAGATCTATATAAGCTGATTATTGTTTCATTAAGACTATGAAGCAGCATTTTGGTAGGGTGATTACAATTTCTTTTTT
>NW_003547731.1:9035-11005 GCF_000090795.2 Amphimedon queenslandica | reverse complement strand
TTTATTAGATTTTGCAATTATAAAACCGAAGCATATAGTACACTGAAATTGGGAAATACAATGAGATTAAATCAATAAACAAAAATGATGAATGAGTAACAATAGCTAATAGTAAAATTTTAAGAGACTACGACTGTGAATGATTGATGGAATGAATAAATAATAATAGTAGTTAGCTGAATAATGATAATAAAAATTAAAAATATAATAATTCTTAAGTCATGCAGAATGAATAATAATAATTAGAAAATAACAGTGGTAAAGTAAAAAAACAAAGACTGGAATTCCCAGACAATGGTCCACTTTGCCATTTATGTTGAACTTGGGGGGGGGTACAGCCATGATAGCACTTTAAAATAACTTGACTTGTCTCTTGACTGCATGAAGGCACACTGAGCTAATGTTGAGTGTGTTGACTGCTCAGTAGTTAGATCTAGTAGTAGTCTGTTTTCTCATTACCACAGGCAATGGTTGCATGTTTACAAAAGTTGAAGAGAATATCTCAACTGTCATAAAACACAGGCTAATATTATCGACATAGTGATCATAAGCATTAGCTTACCTGCATGTACTGAAACTGCAAGGATGATAAAGTTCCTATCAAAGACTCAAATAGAGCTGATAAATTTCTCTCCTGATGCATAGCTATCATTCTTGCAGAAAGATCCGTATAGTTTCCGTGTTGTTCCGTACTTCAATACAGATCCGCGAGCGTTCCGCGTTGATCCGCATTTCAGCCTGATCCGCATTTGATCCGCGTGGATCCGTATTTCAGGCAGGCCCGTTGTTGGGCGTGTCTGTCATTACCCGAGACCGCGTAGGCGTAGTCGAGGGTAAAGCAGTCGTCCTGTCTGTGTGTTCGCTTTGACCTCCACTTTTGAGCTGACATTGCTTTCTTGTCTTGTCCTGGAGAGTCTTATAATCAACACTGGCTCTAGAAAAAGTTATTCTCCGTCTTGGGAATCCTTGATTTGTCTTTTCCGTGGTAAAAGAAGCTGGCAAAGTTGCCAAACGTAGTCGGCTCTCCTGCAGCTCTTTCGTAGTGAAAGCAAAAGAGCAACAGGGCAGATAAAACAATAAAGCAAAGCCTCATCTTTCATTAATATGAGAGAAATTGTTCCAAACGTCTTCGTTTTAAAGATATGATAGCCCAAACTTTCATACCTTGTGAGTTTAGACGAGGCTCTCTTCTCCTGAGGTAGCGGCCAGAGTCTTTTAACATTAGGTACTAGATAGCAGTTTGTATGCAACAAATAAAGCCTAACAAATGTATGCTAAACTGTTTAAAAGTCGAGAAAAACCAAAGCTTTCTTCGCCACATAGGGCCATGTGCCACCATTTACTGTGTGTGGGGGTGGAGCATGGCTTGATTGAGCCACACCATAGATATTAGAGTAAATGAAAGGGATAGGAAACTTCCGTTGCGTGGGCGGATTATTTCATTAAGATTATTAAGTTGCCTAGCAACATAGGCAAGTTACCCTTCCCGGGCCTTTTCCTTCACTGTTCGGCGTCCTATTTCAACTCATAACTCTAAAGTGACTTATGTTTATCCTCTGCAATGATAGTTAAAGGCATTACAGATACCTCCCTTACAGTTTGTTTAATTTTTGAAGTAAAATAATATTGATAACTATGGGTAAAGTTTGATTTATTGACTTGATACCTTCAATATTGTGGTTTTGTACCCTTTTTTAGAATACAAAAGAAGTAATACCAGAATTAACTATTACCAACTATTCTATACATTATTATGGAGGGCACGCAACATAAATGACTCCGATGACAGATTTGGTGACTGATTTATAATCAATTCAAAGTTTTTGCAAAGACCTTCGTTTTGTACCTTTTTCTTTACAGTTCAAAGATTGGCACATTTAAATGTGATATGAAAGCAAAGCTTGATGTACACTTGAGGGCACGCACATACTTTACTGTATGTGACATAAACACAATTTGAGGGGGATCCT
>NW_003547731.1:6267-8736 GCF_000090795.2 Amphimedon queenslandica | reverse complement strand
AGCGAATTTGTCTTTATAAACAATAACTTTAGTATAGCGTGTTCTAAGCTCCTAGATCTTTCTTTTTTGCCTGGAAAAGTCTTGCTTAACTGTTTTGTGCTGCTCAAATATCAGCGCTAGGTACAAGAAGCTTCAAAGTGAGAAAATCGAGTATGTGAGTCAAGTTCCGTGGTGTTGGCACTCTAGAGATAGCTGGTAGCATTTTCCAGTAGATTAGAACATGGCCTTCAAAAGATATGAACAGATTTCTCTAAATCTTACTTGGTGAAGAGTTACAGTTGTCCTGGTTCTTGTTTGTGAAGCGCTGGAGTGACAACCTAGTGGGCTATAGGTACTAAAGTACCTATACTATCTCAAATACATGAAGGCAACAACTTTCTGTCAGCAAGTTTATCGTATATTGCTGATTAGTAAAGAAAAAGTGGAGCTTCTTTCTCACATGGTCTTCTTGCTGCCATCATTGCAGTTGATGATGTAATGCCACACCTTTCAATCTACATGCATGGGAGGGGCTGGAGCTGCTTGCATGTATGTGCTGCAGTGCTGCTACCTCTGCAGGTATTCAAGAGCAAGTACATGCAACTGCAGGAAGCTAGTGTTGAGCAGACTCTCTTCATGCTGATAATCAAACAGCTATTGCAGTGCGGGCATGCACCATAGCAGCATAAGGGCGAGGCCATGCACCGTAGGTGTCTCGTCATAAGAATTACTTACTTTATTGTAATATTATCATTACTAATTATCATTACATATTCAATACACATTGTATCTACTACTGTCTACATGTACTTACTGAGTTCAATAACTGCTGTATCAGTGTATGCTGATAATCCTCCAAAATCAATTATCCAGTTAGTAGTTGGTGTCACACTCCACACTGAGAGAGAATGATAGTATCTCCTAGTGACAGTGTCTGGTAGATTAATCTATAAAATAAAAATAAAAACAATTATTTGTATATGACATATTAATTGTGGTTAATAAACACAATTATAACTAACTCACAGTTTTATAGTCTGCACAGTGTGTTTTATGTAACACAAAGATGACATAATAAAATTAATAATACACAATATATTAATAGACAAGTATACACAACTGAGTGTGTTATTATATCATGTGAGTCCTCAATTAAGAACTTACTAAGTGTCTGCATGTACACACATACACATACACATACTAATGACACACTAACACACATACATGTACATCTATACATGCATACACATATAAAGCTACATGTAAAGCATGCATAATTGCTCACACATACACACACATGTACATGTTACATGTACACATGATGTACGTGTTAGTACACACATACACATATTAAAACATATGCACACATACACACAAATACATGTATGTACATACACAATGTACACAATGTATATAAAATACAATTTATTTTAATTCCAGCATTGACACTCTATCAATTGTGAATCCATCTTTACACATACACACACACACACACACACACACACATGTATATTCACACATGTTTAGGTAAAGAAACAAACACAAAACACAAAAAGACACAAACACACATTCACACTAAAAACAGACGCACACACATACTGAATACCAGCATTATTCATCAGTAGTTTTCACTGAGTATCATAATATGTACATGTACATTACAAACCTCATGAGTTACAAATTTAGTTAATCACTTTATGTTTCATTATCAAGCATCATAATATAATACTTACCAGTTCTTTCCATTTTATTTTGTTAATGTCAAGTAACCATGCATCATAGGCAGGTACTCCACCCACCACTAGTAAGTGTGGTCCTGAACTAGTGGTAATCAGTACACTGGAATGAGCCCATCTTTTCTCAGGCCATTGTACTGATCCTCCAGGATTAGGTACTTCTAATATATCCTGAGAAAATAATAAACTCAATATAATATTATTTAATTATTTTGAACAAAATAATTAATTGACTGTAATTTGCATGTCCACATTGATACAAGTTTGACGGACTACAATTCTTTCAATTTAATAATTAGAAAATTAACCCACAATTTACAATTAAAAATTCTCACAATCAAATAAATCTCACAATCAAAACCCATCCTACAGTATTAACTCACCACTGATGTCTTAGTGAAACTTATCATATACAGTTTATTACTCCATCCATTATCAGTAGAGCCTCCGAACATTACCGCAGTGTTATTAGTAACTGGTGTTAGAGTGAAGTAACTAATAGGAGGTGGTCTGTCTCCAGTAACAACAGGAGATATCCATTGATCTAATAATAATGTACAAACATTCATGTACACTTACTTACCACATACACACACATACATTATACACATTCATCATACATATGTATGTGTATATGTGTGTACATTATTATTTATACATACACATCATGCATAGACACACATCACTATCACATGATACACACACACACACACACAGATACACTCATGTATGGATACTCACACCATCACACACA
>NW_003547731.1:2395-6076 GCF_000090795.2 Amphimedon queenslandica | reverse complement strand
AAAATGCACATTATAGATACACGTCACATACACACGTCATACATTCACTAAATTCTCACATACATTATATGCACTATCATACACAGACACATCATAATGTATGTATTAGTACACACACACGTCACATACAGACACACGTCACCATCACACACAAAAACATGACACACAGAGACACACTAACAAACACACTTAATTATTAACAATCTGTTTTATGTACATTAATATAAATTATTCAGTTTGAAATACTCATCAACTATTGTGTATCAATGATGAGAATTACTGACCTGATGAAATCCTGTAATAATGTATCTCATTACATCTACCATCAGCTGAATACTGAGCATCAGGTTGCTTTGGAGTATTGATAGAAGATGATCCATAGCCTCCAATTATTATAAGATAGTCTTCACCGTCAAAATTAGCTGATATCATTCCACAGTAGGCCTTCATCATTGGATCACGATCATAACTAGAAGGAGAGAGTTTCCTCCACTTGAATGAATCCACATTGAAACAATGTAAGCTGTTTTCATAACTACTATCACATCCACCGAAATAATATATGTCCTTTCCTATGGCAACGGTTGAGTAGGCGAAGTTACCTGGTGGTGGGGTACCAGTAGTAGGTTTCTGGTCCCAAGCACCAGTTGGTAAGAGATACACCTCCATCACATTATCATGTATTCCAACCCCACCCCACATATATAGGTAGTCTCCTACCTTTACTGTGGAGTGACTATTCCTCTTCACTGGTTGATAGCCTATAGAGAACAAGAGGTACCAGTAACAGAGTAACAGTAATATAGTGATTAGTTAGAATAAGGACAGGATACGGAGGAGTAAAGTAAGTGAGAGAGTAAGAGAGACAAAGAATGAATGAAAGAGATACAAAGAGAAGAAAATAGTGGCCCTCACTTTTAGATGCCATTCTTGCAAAATACCAGCCCCACCCAAACTATGCAACATAAGACCACACCCATTTATCCAAAATTCATAAAATGAGCTCCAGTCGTGGTGCCAGTAGACAATCTCCTGCTGGTTCTACTAGACTCAAACCAAATCCCAACTTCTTCAATTCTCCTAGTCAAAGTGATGGGGTAGGTAAGGAGGGGACTGTACCAGAATCCTTATATAAAGAAGCTCGTAAAACCAGTTCACTGAACCTGTGAAACAGGTAGGAGGCTGTTTGAGACTTGTAACATGTTTTTTAAATTCATCAAAATGAAAAAAATAAGCTTTTTCAATTTTCATTTTTGTGACGTATTAATGAACATGAAATAATGAATGTATGAAAGTTAGTGGGTGAATGTCTCTAATTACAGGGGCATTAGTGCTATTCCTCCTAAACTGTGGAGACTCAATATTGATCCTCCTGATGGTAGTACTGCTTCATTTGATGTTGATGAGAGATGGTGGGACCAGGTGGAACTGACTAGACTGGATCTATCATCTAACGAAATCAAAGAAATATCTGAAGATATTGAAAACTTTAATTCATTGTCAGCGCTTGAGGTGAGAATAAAAATATAAGATTTTTAATATCATTACAATACATGTTTACTGTACATGTATGTATCAATTAAATTGTAATAGCATGGTATACTGCATGCTTTGAGACAACTCCTTTGAATGTTGTAGATTTGTTTATAGATCAGCTTGTTTATTTTTGTATAAAGACTCATAATTATGTTTACATGTTATGTGTTATTGTTATTATAGGTCCAGTACAATGAGTTAAGATGTCTACCTAATAATGTGATCAAACTGGATAAACTATCTAAAATATTTGCAAGGTAAATATTGTATCCACTCTCTACCATATGTACATGTATATATCTCTTCATGCATACATGTACTAATTTATTGAGAATTAAATTTTACAATTATTGATAAAAATTGATTTAATTTTTACTTTTTAACTCACATGATAGTTAATTTATTAAATACAAAATGTGTAGATTTTTTGCTAAATTTGTTTTGGGGCTACAAAAAATTTAGATGACATGCAGTATCTATCACTTATTCTGTTTTGTATTTTGTTCATTCTTTGTTTCCTTTATCTCTCCCTCAGTTATAATAAACTACAGTGTTTACCAGTAGACATTGGATAATTGACTAATTTACAGTCTCTCAATATATCACACAATTCACTAACTGTTCTACCACACTCAATCAAATTATGGTTCAGTTAGTCTTCAGCCACTTACCAGCACACGCAATTCTGTCTATTCAGCACCTGAAGCAGGCAATCCAAAGGAACACTCTCCTGCAATGGATGTCTTCAGTTATGGTGTCCTCCTTATGGAAATGTCCGTTTGTCAGTTTCCAGACGTAGGAAAGAGAGTGGCTCAGATTAAAGCTATCAAGAGGCCGACATTGAAGAATCTCATTGAACATTGTCTGATAGAGACTACAAAGATTGTCCAACAATGTCTGACATTATAATTGAAATAAAAGAAAAACTTGAGTGAAGTAGTGAATTCGTTTTGTACTTTTAGTTATAATTTAATATCAGTTATTTTGGCTACTCTAATGTGTTTTGTATTTTAAAGATTTTTTTGCAATTTTTAAACAAGATTTTTTCAAAATTTGACAATTTTTCCTTAATGTGCATACCTTGAGCTAAAAATAAAAGTCATCATTATTAAACCAAGACAACAAGACAGGCAACAACTATCATTATCATTATTGTCATCATTATTATTGTTGTTATTATTATTTATTTATTTTTCTTTCTTAATTAGTCTCAGTGTAATGTATGTTAGTGTTAGGAATAGAAGAGCCAGTCCTCCTAGTCCAATCATGTCATACCACAACCAACTGGTCTTGTATCCTTGAAATGACAATAACTCACTACCAGGAACTAACACACTACTACCATTACTAGGAGAGAGAGAATGAATCAATATAGCAGAGCGTATTTTTCATGTGCTATTAATTTTTACAAATTATTTCTAAAATTATTATTGTTAGTATTTTTTATTAATAATAGTAGCAAAGCTAATTGAAATATTAAACAGTGAATATGAGTATTATGGACGTTAATCAATGACAAATTTGATATAAGAGAAGGAAAGAGAGAGTTTCAATATTAAATGAAGGAGAAAGAAGGAAGAGAGAGATGATTATGACTTACATTGTTTGATTAAAATACAGTCCATCAATTTCATTGACTACAATAGCTTCAATTGAGTATCGGAATAATGAGACGTATTGCAACCATCTTATCCAGACTGGTATAGTATCCAGTGTTAGTAAAACACCACCAAATAACTGTATGGAACACATACAATGATAGTATACTGAGGTGTGCAAGAGTATACTAAACTATACTAACATGTACAAGAATACAATACAAAGTTTATTCTGTGAAATTTTAAAATTTATAGTTTTTGACACAAATTTTTACTTAAAGAGTGTACAGATAGCAGCCAGAAGATTTTGGAGGGAGTTAAATTTGGCAAATTTCTAAATTTTGGTGATTAGCAAATTTTAATTTGGCAAATTTGTGGCCATGTGCCATTGTATGAGCATGCGCAAAATGGCTGGAAAGGACAGATTTTTATTTTGGCAAATGGCTATCAAAACGCCAAATTTGCCAAATTTAATTCCTTCCAAAATTTCCCACAATACAGTATTTGAACTATATCATACAATACAAATAAATTATCTTTTACTAAA
>NW_003547731.1:0-1778 GCF_000090795.2 Amphimedon queenslandica | reverse complement strand
TCCCTCCCCCCTCCCTCTCTCTCTTTCTCCCTCTCCTACCCATCATGAAGTATGTCACTGATGCAAATATACAGAGTGGTAATACCCTCATTGGTATAATGTCACAGAGAACCTTAGCAATGAAGTACGAGGAAACCCTGTAGAACCCACTGGCATTCTCATGACTATAGAAAGAGATAAAATTGTACAATAATCTATGCATATACATGTACATGTGTACATGCATGTATATACATGTACAATTGCATGCATCAGGTCTGCTCTTAAAGCCTGGATAAAAGCTATAGTACATTGTGCACATTTAGAATCTTGACATAATTAATACATGTATTAGTTGACACAAATGTACCGAATACATTTTCCTCTTACATGAATATGTGCTTCTGCCTTATAAAGAGGTCAATGGCTGACAAGTTACCAAATATCTGATTCATCACAATGAAGAAGATAGCTCCGATCCTAATAACAAACAATAATGATGTAAGTTATACATGTAGTAAAATCTATCAAAAAAAACACATGAAAATTAGATGTGATTTTTATGAGCCATTTTTATGGGCTATAGTACAGGTTTTTTTTAGAAATTGGATGATATTTTTAAATGACCAAAACTTGTAAAATTCAAGTCGGAATCAGCTCAAACTTTCTACATAGCATAAGTACATCAATATGCATCAGAAAATGTAATAAAAATTGGGGTTGATTTCTGAGCCATTTTTTGTAAAAATACCATGGGCTATAGTACAGGAGTTTTTTTCAGAAATTGGATGATTTTTTAAAAAGGCCACAACTTGAAAAATTCAAGTTGGAGTCAGCTCAAACATTCTACATAGCATAAGTACATCAATATGCATTAGAAAATGTAATAAAAATAGAGGGTGATTTTTGAGCCATTTTTTGGAAAAAAACCATGGGCTATAGTACAGGAGTTTTTTCAGAAATTGGCTGATTTAAAAAAATGGCCATAACTTGAAACATTTAACTTGGAATCAGCTCAAACTTTCTACACAGCATAAGTACATCAATATGCATCAGAAAATGTAATAAAAATTAGGGGTGATTTTTGAGCCAATTTCTGGAAAAACCATGGGCTATAGTACAGGAGTTTTTTCAGAAATTGGCTGATTTTTTAAAAAGGCCACAACTTGAAAAATTCAAGTTGGAATCAGCTCAAACAATCTACATAGCATAAGTACATCAATATGCATCAGAAAATGTAATAAAATTGGGGGTGATTTTTGAGCCATTTTTTGGAAAAAAACCATGGGCTATAGTACAGGAGTTTTTTCAGAAATTGGCTGATTTTAAAAAAATGGCCATAACTTTAAAAATTTAAGTCGGAATCAGCTTAAACTTTCTACATAGCATAAGTACATCAATATGCATTAGAAAATGTCATAAAAATTGAAGGGGATTTTTGAGCCATTTTTGGAAAAACCATGGGCTATAGTATAGTACAGGAGTTTTTTCAGAAATTGGCCAATTTCTTTAAGTGGCCACAACTTAAAAAATTCAAGTTGGAATCAGCTCAAACTTTCTACATAGCATAAGTACATGGTACATTAACATGCATCAGATTCCTCTTTCTCCTTCTCTGTCATTGACCACCTGTTTTGATATCCATTTTGATCAGTATCAATCTGATAATAAAATCCACCAACCAACACAGCAAATATAGTCACTATAATGAACTAGAAAATTAAAACCAATTAATTACACATGTACATAAATAAAACTCTAATTTGCATACTTTAAATTTAAATGCATGTACATATTCT
>NW_003547730.1:8970-14398 GCF_000090795.2 Amphimedon queenslandica | reverse complement strand
TAGCACTAGCTGATTTTTGTATTAAGCACATCATTGCTGTTTTTGGGACTTATGATGTAAAACCATGGAGTTTTCAGCTAAAAACCTTCAGCCCCACCCCCTAATTAAGTATGCAGAAAGTATGTTTAGCTGATTATCTCTGTAGTTGTTGGTTCAAAATTAAACTACATGGTTACTACTAATCTTTATAGCAAAAAATGGAAAGACACACTCCAGCATTAATATGTAATGGTGTGTGTATAAGGTTATTGTCAGTAAGCCTAATTATCATGTGTCAGACTACAAAAAGCAAAGCTCATGCTAGTCTCGTCCCCCACCCCTCATGCAAAAACAATACATGCAATCCTGTCAAGAAACCCTGCAACACTAAGGATACTGTATAACTTCAACATACTTACGTATTGAGCTGAATAGTTGCTGTGTCAGGGTCTGGTAAGCCAGACTAGCAGAGGCCCAGGAGAGGCATCCCGATCCGCCATATTTCTGAAGTCTTAGGCGTGTCACTGTTGGTTTTAGGTGTGGCTTTGTTGAAAACACATGCCGGCATAAGTGACCCGAGAACGTTTTCTTTTTTTCTGAATGTTTTAGCCGGGGAGCGTTTCCGGATCGGGTGGATAAAACTGAGTAGAGGGTGTGGTCTAAGTGATAATTAATTACTTGGAATGTTAGGCGTGGCTCGTTGTTTAGAAGAAGAGGATGTCTGGAAAAAGTTAGTTTATCTCTCCCTACCATCTTCCCTCCTCCTCTGTCTTCATGGTCTCTCTTTCTATTTATTCTTCTGTAGTCATTGTCTTCATTTCTATCATTATTCATTTACTACAGGTTTCAAAATGAGAGGTGAACACAAAGCTCCTGTAATAGGGGAGTCCCTCTACCTGTGGGCAGGGAGCCAGGTTGACTTACCTAAAGTTCATGACTCCCTTCAAAAGAGGGAACTGACCTCAAGAGTTGATGTGTACCAGCTTTCTACTGCTGACTGGTCCTCTCACCTAACAAGAGGTACTCCTCCATTAGGAGTAATTGCCTACTCCTGTACCACCTCTCATTCTAATATTTACTATTTCGGTGGATATTGTGGTCATGATATTTGTTACCACAATATGTTGAATGTACTGAATACGATAAAGATGGAGTGGACTTCATGCAGTAATGCTGAACAGTCGTTGATGAAGAAAGGCTGTGCTGGAATGATATCAGTAGAATTTGATGGAGCAGAATACCTTGTCATAATAGGAGGGCTTGGTTCTACACCAACTGTTTACCATCCTCAGTTTCAATATGACCACCTTAAGACTGGTCATGTTCGCACTAATGAACAGTTACTCTATAATGTGTCCACTGGTAAGATTCTCTTCATATTAATAAATAGCTTTGTACATTTACGTGTATACATTATACTGATTTACTAATAATAATTGTGTCTTTTTATTAAAAAATTACCGGTACATGTACAATGATATACAATTATACATTGTACTTTATATTTTTAATTTGTATTGTTAGATGATCAATGCATTCCCTTCATTTTAGGACAATTTACTGTTCCATCTGTCAGTGGACAGTGTTGTCCACCAACTAGTAGTTTCATAATTGAGAAGATTACTACTACCGGTAACAGAGGAGTAATGTTTGGGGGTAAAGTGACTGTTAATGGTGATGGGAGTACAAGTACTAACAGTGTTTACATATTCAGTGTGACACATAGTATAATAGTAAGTTGTATTATATTTTGTTGTATTGTATTGTACAGTAATACATTATCTCAGTATTATCACTAGAGGATATATTGTGTTGTACTCATATTAACTGTATTTTGTGTATTATTATATTAAATATTCACAAAACTCTGATACTACATAAAATATTTTTATAATTAAACAGTGTATAGTCATGCTTAGTATGGTATTTCATATTATCAAGTATATTGTGTACCAATAGATTTGTTATACCTCCAGTACTTGTACATGTATAATACTAAACACAACCACTAACCTCACCTCATTAACATCAAAGTATTAAATATTAGGATTAATTTTTACATGTCACACCCATTATTTGTATAGCCACACCCATTATTCATATTTACGGTAACTGATATTATTAGTATTTGTTTATGTATCTAGAACTGGGAGATACTGAAACCAGGAGCAATACCTAATGAGAGACTATGGCCTATGGAGAGAGCCAATCATGCTAGTGCTATTATCAATGGTGACTCTACCTCACCTACACTAGTAGTGATTGGTGGACGGGATAAGAGAGATCAACTAGTTAATGAATGTTTGTTATTTGATAGTATCACTACTGGTCAGTACAGTTGTAGAAAGGTATGTGTGTGTATAGTACTGTAATGATGTGTGTGTGTGTATAGTTAAGTGAGTTGAGAGTATGACACTAGTACTGATGTATATTGATGATAGATTACCTTAAGGAGACAATTGTTTGCGGGTATTTAATTTAGCGAATTTTAGCGATTTAAAAAAATCGCTAACTTAAGTCCGTGCTAATTTTAATTTCCTCATTGAAAGTGGGTGTTATCACAATGATAAAATGGCGGCTGTCAGCAAGTCTGAGCTTACTTGCAGCAAACGGTCAGCAAGATAATACTAAACTGCTGTCCAAACTCCAAAGACTTCTCTAGCAGTTAGCCTAGGTTAACAAAGCAGATGACAATCTTCTTCGTTCAGTGACTGCTTCTAACTGTAAGCAAGATAACTTTACATGTTAAATGGCTGCAGAGTCAGTGATGAAGCAATTTAAGCAAGATTAATGCAACAAGATCTACTGTATTAAGGTATTTAGACTTGTGCAATTGCTTTGCTAGCTCATACATGTAAATCACAGCACATAATCTATAGCTTGCTTAGGCTTGCCCCTTTAATTCTTCTAGAAGTTATTAATACCAAATGATCGAAAACGCTAAATTAAGTACCAGCCAAATGTCACTTTCATGAAAATCGCTAAAATAAGTACACGCTAATAATTGTCTCCTTAAGGTAGTAATTGTTAGTGTGTTCAGTAGATAACACTATCACTGATGAAACATTAACAATACAATAGAAACACCCACACATTTGATTAAAAATTACACATTAAATTAAATTATTTGTGGACCAACCTTAATGTGTGTGTGTACTATTAATACATTTCCTATTCTTAATATTGAGAGTTAAATTTGTACTTATTTTGTTACTCTTCACATGGTGTGAATAAAATGTTTATTTTGTTTGTTGATGGTGAGGATTAGAATTGATTTTACAATTACAATAAATGTAATGATCATCTACATATGAAATGATACAATTTCTCATTTTTATAAGTAACTGTATAAACATCATGTGTCAGTAATTACTTGTATACTTCTCTTTATCTACAGATTCCTCTACCTGAATCTGTTACTGGTAGATACAATCACTCACTCACAGCAGTCACAATGTCACCACACTGTGTGTGGCTAGTAATTGTTGGAGGATTTGAAAAGTTTCAAGTGAAAGATGTTAGAGGAGGAAAGAAGGTGCCGATGCATATACCAATCACTGATACTAATAGACTAATAATGATAATTGAATTAGGTAAGATAATATTAATCAATTGTAAGAATATGAGCATTAAATACATAATTACATTAAATAATGTGCCACTCATTTTTATAGTATGTACATTATTTGTAAATTTCAGTTCCTAATATGACGTACATTTTCCATTCATTTTGTATACTGTACACACTACAATACCACTGTATGTGTGGGTGTGTATTTACACCCACTATAAATGATACCATTAGTTTATAAATTAAATACATTTATTTATAAATATATAATGTATCTTATTGTGTCTCAGTATATAGTGAAGCTGGTGAGTGGATAGTAGAGTCAGTACTGGATGGTAATGATCTCACTAGTAAGAACTATCAAGAAAAGTATGAATCGTACAGCAAGACGAGAACATGGTGGATGGATCAGCTAATAGAATATCCGACAGAGAGGGAAATGAAGCTTCAGAGATATATACATCTTTACATGAAGACCTACAAGTGGCTCATGAGAGCAAAGTATCACTACAGGAGGCACTGGTTGAGGCCAATAAACAAGGTATATAGGATACTAAACACACACACACTTTAACTGTACTAACTGATTACTATTATGTAGTATTGTGTTGTTATTGGTAGTGTGAGTGTGTGTATTAGCACTGGTTTACATTATGATACTAGTGGATTAGACAATGTTGAGTATGGAAATAGTATCCTGTACTCAATATACATGTAGGTCAAATTGTGGATGCATTAGAAATAATGAGATTGATGTAGAGTGAGCTCTGCTTACCATATATGGTATGATTAGCAATAATCATAGTACATGTATTTATGGGCTACTGTACATGCAGTGCAAATTTGTATGAGCTAAATGTATAATTATCATTTTATTTTCTGTCTTTGTATTTTTATTGGTGATAAAGAAGATTATGAGAAGCTTAAAGCTAAAGTTGCTGATAAAGAAATATATATAACTGAAATATTGGAAGAGAAGACACAAGTAGAGGAGAAACAACAAATTATTACTGGTTAGTGTATCATCAGTACATAAAATTAGATGAGAGAATATTCTATTAATGTATAGAGGATAATGAGAAACTGAAACTCAAAGTAGCTGATATAGAGGAGCAATATCTCAAAGAGAAACAGATCATTACTGGTTAGTGTATCAACATCAATTAATAATAATTATTAATAGTCTGTTAATTTATAGACCTTAGAGCTAAAGTGTCTGATAATGAATTGTATACAACCAAACTAATTAAGGAGAAGTCACAACTACAGGAGAGAGTCACATCCTTAGAGGAACAATCCATCAAAGAGACTAGTTCCATTGGACTACAATTTAATTACCTGATCCCTTCAATGGGTAAGAGTATTATTGACTGACTGACTGAGTGTATACAATTGTGTGTGTACTCACTGTATATATTTTGTATAACTGACAGATAAATTGGATTGTCTGAGTGATGTCCAGGTAGCAGAGAGGAAGCTGTTCTTAATTCAAGGAGACAAACCTCAACTGATGAATTGGGAGAAATATGGTCTAAGGATTGGAGTAGAAAAGGAGAGCTTACTGTCCTCTGAGACAGTAGAAGCAGCAGTGGTTGCTCTTGTAGGAGGAGAGTTCGAGTTTCCTCCTAATACTGTCCTAGTGAGTGCTGTGTATGCAGTATCACTCTCAAAGCCTCTCCTCAAACGGCTCATATTAGAAATACAGCACTGCGTTGATTTAACAGGACAACCAGGTCTTAGTCGTCATCTCAAGTTTGCTATAGCTCCTGTGAGCACACCCAGTCTTCCTTACCTGTTCTCTATAGTTAAGGGAGGAAAGTTTAAACCTGATAGCTGGTATGGATCCATTCAACGTAAAGAGTTCTGTTTAGTATCTAT
>NW_003547730.1:7059-8228 GCF_000090795.2 Amphimedon queenslandica | reverse complement strand
ATAAGTTTGGTGAAGCTAATTATCCTCTTCCTTCCACTTGTTTAATATCAGTATATGGGTCACCTGGTGCTGTACCATCATTGCACTATTCTATACCACTGGATGGAGTGGCTGATCCTAAGACATTATTCATTCACCGATCACTGAGAACTGCTCCTTCATTAACGAGTAATAGATAAATCATTTCAATTGTTTATTTATTTAATATTAATCAGATCCTACTACCACCTCCTCCTCTACCTCTGATTTAGTACATGAATCAACGTCAGTACCCAAAGCTAGTAAGTTGATGTTAACATAATAACACACTAATCACTGAATTTGTATCATTAATAGGTACATTTAGATCTGATATTGCTCATAGAGTAATGACAGAATGTATTGCAATGATAAAGAATTGTGGAATTAATATTCACTTCTTGGTTGATAAGTTGTTGGAACATAAGATTATCAATGCAAGAGAGAAGAGAGGAATAACTGATGGCTACACTAAACAAACTGCTGGTGAAAGAATGGATGAATTGCTCCACATCATTTCAAGCTCCATTAGCATGGATGGAGAAGTATTTGGTATATTCTTAGATATACTCAGAGAGGAAGACACCAGAAGAACTATTGGACTAGCTGATAAACTAATGAATAAATATAAATCAATATAGAAGTTTTATTCTTATTTTAATTTTTGTTGATTTATACATTGTATTGTTATTAATTTTATAAACTGGTTATAATACAGCATTGCATGTACTGAATTGATCATGAAACTATTGCCATTCACCATTATATTTTTTGTGTGTGTGGTTATAATTATCAACTTTAAAATTTAAATAAAAAAATTGCAAACACACAAAAGATGCAGTTAAAAATGACACTATAATGTAGTCACAATACAAAACAACAATAACAATAATTAATAAAAACAAATTGTGTATGCCATCATATATAAATAATAATAATAATTTAATATAATTAAAAAATAACAATGAGTGTGATAAAAAACAAAAATAATAAAAATAAAAACCCAATGCCATAAACAACAAGTACATTATAATAATCCATTCAAAGTCTTACACCATCACAGTGTATCGATTGACTTACTCAACCCTCTGTCCTCAATATTATTAGAAAGCTGTCTCGAGGCTCTCCTCCGTCCCACCTTACCCTCCGAT
>NW_003547730.1:2828-4058 GCF_000090795.2 Amphimedon queenslandica | reverse complement strand
GAGTAATGACCATTTAAAAAATATGCAAATTTCCATGCTTTGTAGCTATAGTACAAGTACTATGCTAGTTTCATGCCAGTACCTTGGCAAGATAGAGGAACATAATGGTCTACAATCAGTACAATGTATATACTATACATAACTAATAATATAATTATATTCCCTATTCTTACCATATACACTAAATCCAATAGCTCCTAATGTATCAAAACTATCAAAAGGATATAAATTATCATCATCATTATCATTAATTTGGGTTTTCCTCATCATTGATCCTCTTAGTTTCAACAACTCTGTTCATGTAAGTAGGCCTGGTACTTGACTCCTTTATAAACATAGTCTTCAAGGAGCTCCTGGATTTAGTAACAGCTTCATCTAGATGATCCACTTCACAATCTCCACCACAATTCTCATCATCAACTTCATGCAGCCATGATATCCAGCCACTCCCACAATCACTTAATTAATACACTTCCATTGCGTGGGTGTTCATGATGTTTTAAAGTTCCAGTTACATACAAACACTCTAATCAATGATTATAAAGTGATCCTGCCATACATCACTAGTAGTGAATGACATGCTTCCTTTACTGTCTCCTCTTCCTCCTCTCTAATAGCCCTATCCAGTACCAATGACACTACTACTTATACAGATACACCACATTCATTCCAGTACATTAGCATTGTGAGTACTAAATAGTCTCTCTGATATCCTCATCACTCCTTCTCTCTAATCAATGAGTGATGCAGAGCAGTACTGCTGTATGACCACATTTTGCATGAGGCTTGTATAGAGTACAAGTAAATAAAAAAAACATCAAAAATGGAAAAATAGTAGTCGGATTCCCACTACTTTTCCATTTTATTGTTTTACTGGATTGAATTGAGACTGAAAAAAATAAAGAAACTAGAGGGTTCTTGCAATCTGGTGTGGTAAAAATCCTACACTACTGCATGAAGAATATAATCCAAAGCATAGTAATATCCCACACAGCAGACTGCTATACATGATAACACTTTGAAGCTTTTACCGTCATGCAATGGTGTAGGATCTTTTACCACACCAGTTTGTAAGTACCCCACTCAGGCTCTAATTTCTTTGATTTTTTAATAGATAGCAAGCACTATCCAGTTGTACATGGTGGAGATCACGTGCACATAATTAAACCATTCACCATGCACCAAAGAATCTATGCGTGCACCCCCCCCCCCATGCATGCGTGCACATGC
>NW_003547730.1:0-2464 GCF_000090795.2 Amphimedon queenslandica | reverse complement strand
CTTCATGCTCTCTCTTTCTATTTATTCTTCTGTAGTCATTGTCTTCATTTCTATCATTCATTTACTACAGGTTTCAAAATGAGGTCTAAACACAAAGCTCCTGTAATAGGGGAGTCCCTCTACCTGTGGGCAGGGGACCAGGTTGACTTACCTGAAGTTCATGACTCCCAACAAAAGAGGGAACTGACCTCAAGAGTTGATGTGTACCAGCTTTCTACTGCTGACTGGTCCTCTCACCTAACAAGAGGTACTCCTCCATTAGGAGTAATTGGCTACTCCTGTACCACCTCTCATTCTAATATTTACTATTTCGGTGGATGGTGTGGTCATGATATTTGTTACTACAATACATTGGATGTACTGAATACGATAAAGATGGAGTGGACTTCATGCAGTAATGCTGAACAGTCGTTGATGAAGAAAGGCTTTGCTGGAATGATATCACTGGAATTTGATGGAGCAGAATACCTTGTCATAATAGGAGGGATTGGTTCTACACCAACTGTTTACCATCCTCAGTTTCAATATGATCAACTTAAGACTGGTCGTGTTCGTACTAATGAACAGTTACTTTATAATGTGTCCACTGGTAAGATTCTCTTCATATTAATAAATAGCTTTGTACATTTACATGAATACATTATATTGATTTACTAATAAGTAACTAGTATGATACATAATTGTTTCTTTTTATTAAAAAAATACTGGTACATGTATATGCAATTATACATTGTACTTTATATTTTTAATTTGTATTGATAGATGATCACTGTATTCTCTTCACTTTAGGACAATTCACTGTTCCATCTGTCAGTGGACAGTGTTGTCCACCAACTGATTCATTCGTAATTGAGAAGATTGCTACTACTGGTAACAGAGGAGTAATGTTTGGGGGTATGGTGACTCATAATGGTGATGAGAGTACAAGTACTAACAGTGTTTACATATTCAGTGTGACACATACTAGTATAATAGTAAGTTGTATTATATTTTGTTGTATTGTATTGTACAGTAATACATTATCTCAGTATTATCACTAGAGGATATATTGTGTTGTACTCATATTAACTGTATTTTGTGTATTAATATATTAAATATTCACAAAACTCTGATACTACATAAAATATTTTCATAATTAGACAGTGTATAGTCATGCTTAGTATGGTATTTCATATTATCAAGTATATTGTGTACCAATAGATTTGTTATACCTCCAGTACTTGTACATAATACTAAACACAACCACTAACCTCACCTCATTAACATCAAAGTATTATTAGGATTAATTTTTACATGTCACACCCATTATCTGTATAGCCACACCCATTATTCATATTTACGCTGACTGATATTATTAGTATTTGTTTATGTATCTAGAACTGGGAGATACTGAAGCCAAGAGCAATACCTAATGAGGGACTGTGGCCTATGGAGAGAGACCATCATGCTAGTGCTATTATCAATGGTGACTCTACCTCACCTACACTAGTAGTAATTGGTGGAGTGGATAAGAAGAGTCAACTAGTTAATGAATGTTTGTTATTTGATAGTATGACTACTGGTCAGTACAGTTGTAGGAAGGTATGTGTGTGTATAGTACTGTAATGATGTGTGTGTGTGTGTGTGTATAGTTAGGTCAGTTGAGAGTATGACACTAGTACTGATGTATATTGATGATAGATTAGTAATTGTTAGTGTGTTGAGTAGATAACACTATCACTGATGAAACATTAACAATACAATAGAACCACCCACACATTTGATTAAAAATTACACACTTTACATTATTTTGTGAACCAACCTTAATGTGTGTGTCTGTGTACTATTAACACATTTCCTATTCTTAATATTGAGATTTAATTTGGTACATATTTTGTTATTCTTCACATGATGTGAAATAAAATGTTTATTTTGTGTGTTGATGGTGAGGATTAGAATTGATTTTACAATTACAATAAATGTAACGATCATCTACATATGAAATGATACAATTTCTCATTTTTATAAGTAACTGTATAAACATCATGTATCAGTAATTACTTGTATACTTCTCTTTATCTACAGATTCCTCTACCTGAATCTGTTACTGGTAGATACTATCACTCACTCACAGCAGTCACAATGTCACCACACTGTGTGTGGCTAGTAATTGTTGGAGGATGTAAAGAGTTTCAATGGAAAGATGTTGGAGGAGGAAAGGAGGTGCTGATGCATGATTATATCACTGATACTAATAGACTAATGATGATAATTGAATTAGGTAAGATAATATTAATCAATTGTAAGGATATGAGCATTAAATACATAATTACATTAAATAATGTACCACTCATTTTTATAGTATGTACATTATTTGTAAATTTCAGTTCCTAATATGACGTACATTTTCCATTCATTTTGTATACTGTACACACTACAATACCACTGTATGTGTGGGTGTGTATTTACAACCACTATAAATGAT
>NW_003547729.1:13013-14403 GCF_000090795.2 Amphimedon queenslandica | reverse complement strand
GAGGTTGTTGCTGTATTACGTAAATGGTATAACATTACAAATGAGAGCCTTCTTAGTATTACTAACGATGATATAGAGTATTATGCCTGGAATACTGATGAGTTTTTCCTTGGTATGTATTCTAATAATCCTACTACTCTAACAATTAATGATAAACAGAATCTTGCAATGCCAGAAGGAAGACTGTACTTTAGTGGAGAAGCTAACAGCATTGAACATGGGGGCACAATACATGGTGCTTACTGCAGTGGAATGGATGCAGCAACTGAAATATTAAAGAAAAAGGGAATAAACATAAACAATTTGTTGCCTAATTGTTCAATAGAATCAATATCATCAAATTGCCCTTTGAAATCATCAAAAAAACAAAGTTGCCCTCCTCCAGGAACAACTCCTCCAACAGTACCATCTTCAGCAAAGGGTTGGTCTGTATCTATATTCACTCTTGCTTTAATTTTATTAGCTGTACTACTGGTCTGTGGTGCATGAGAGTGACAACTAGCAAGAGAATTGTGTGATTCTTAGAGATTTTACAAGTTGAACAAGTCAGTTGACAGTAGTAACAATCGGTAGTTATCATAATATTTAGTTTGTGTTGGAGAAATATTGTTAGTGGTGCTATAAAAATTTATAAACTTTTATAGTTGTTATAATTATCATGAAAATGCAAAATGATGATCTAGAAGCAACTCACTGATACTCAGCAAAAAGAATTTTGGTTACTGGCTTACTGCAGTTGTAATAAAAGCTGTTGTTTTAAAATGGATAAAAAATAGCAAATTCTTATTTTGGCAAATTACTCTCAACAATAATTTTTGGTAGCAGTAATAGGTAGATACGGCTAATAAAAAAAGCTACAATCTTACAAACTCAAATATAAATACTGCATAAAATCTTTGTGAGTTATAATCAGTTATTGATGTGCACCGGTTTCACCATTTTGAAATTTGAAAAATAAAATTACTTTTAAATACCAAAACAAATTGGAAGAAAATATTCATAACCCACAAAAATGATAGTCCCTGGCACTTTCTGCTACTAAGAAACTAGCATTATGGGTGTGGACTGCTACTTTTGTAAATAATAATAATTATTATACCATTATTAATAATATAAATAATAATACGATATTACTTCAAATATGTTAAACCATAAATAATGTACATTTGAGCTGAAGTCCTGCTTCTTGCGTTGGTCATTATAGTTGTCTTAGTTTCACATTTGTTCATCCTAATAGCAGCCCATTAGGATTTAGCAAGTGTAGCTCGGAGACAATGTACTTTTTCAGCCAAAGCTGTGGGATCAAACTTTCCTTTACTCAAATAATAAATAATAGTGTAAAAGTTTCTATGCAAAAAAAAAGACACTGTCATTCCAAATAATGGTAAGA
>NW_003547729.1:3908-13003 GCF_000090795.2 Amphimedon queenslandica | reverse complement strand
TGCACAATTATGATCTATAAGGAACTCACTGATACTCAGTAAAAAAAATTTTGGTTACTAGATATTTTAAAATTGATAAATAAACAGCAAATTCAACAGAATTGGTAGTAGTGTTAGGTAGATGCTGCTAATAAAACAGCTTCATTCTTACAGTATTCAAATATAAATACCGCATGGGGTCATGAGTTTTGTACGTTTCACAATTTTAAAAATTGCAATAAAAATTACTTTTAATAAAAAAAAACAAAATGGAAGGAATTATTCATAACCCACAAAACAGTAGTCCCTGTTGCTAAAAATCTAGCATTATAATAGTGCATGGGTGTAGACTTCTAATAACAATAATAATACTAAAAATAATAATACGATATTACTTCTGATATGTTGAACCATTAATAATGTACATTTGAACTGAAGTCCTGCTTCTTGCATTGGCCATTATAGTTGTCTCAGTTGACGTAAATCACATTTGTTCATTCTAGTAGTAGCCCATTAGCATTTAGCAAGTATAATTGGGAGACAATGTACCTTTCAGCCAAAGCTGCTGAATCAACCTTTCCTTTACTGGAATAATAGACAACTATAATAGTGCAAAATGTTCTATACAATAAAAAAATAAAAAGACACCGTAATTCAAAATAATGGTAAGAAAATTGCAAATACAAGAAACTTCTCATCTAATATTAACACTACTATCATACAAATATTAACACTACTATCATACAAATAAGAGCCAAGCCTGGGGTCATATGTACCAGGCAATGAAGCATGCAGGAACAAAAATAAAAAAATTCAATTACACAAGCAGAACTGCATAAATTAAGAAACCAAAGGGGGTAATCAGTAAAACAAGAGCAATTAGACATACATGTACTTACTTGAACAACTTCCTCAAACAAATCACAGAAAGTTGTCCAGTGAGAGGAGGGAGAGGTGAACACAGCTCGCAGTGTAATCTATGCATGAAAGAGTTCAAAAAATAACTTAAACTTATCAACAATTACGATAGTTTTAGTACAAATACAAACCTAATGATGGCAGGTGAGCTAGTCACACAAGCCTAATCATTTTCCAGCCTACCAGCAGTCCACCCAAATGACTAAAGGCTGGGGAATGGTCAAGCTAGCAAGACTACGGTCATACCGTATAGCGCGAAATTTTGGAGGGACTAAAATTTGGCGAATTGCTAAATTTTGATGAATGGTGAATTTCAATTTGGCAAATTTGTGGCCATGTGCCATTGAGCATGCAAATAATGGCTCAAAATGGCAGATTTTATTTTGGCGAACGGCTATCTAAATGCCAAATTCGCTAAATTTAATTCCCTCCAAAATTTCCCGCTATACTGTATGAGCAGGTTTGTTTTTTTATCAATTTTCAACGACTATAGACTACGTGAACTATAATTGCTGTGTGTATAGGGTGGCTCTGGGTGAATCATTTCTGGCAGTAATTGGAGGTGGTCAATTTTTTTAGAAAATAGCTTTAAAAGTATGACTCATATCTTTGTATGTTGCTAAAGTTGCACTTATTCTAAACTATAAATTTATCATATAAAATAAAAAATTAATGACGAATCTGATAAAATTACGCAACTGCTGGAAATGCCCTAGTCTCATTGAGCATGATAAGTATGGCCAGAAACTTTTGAGGGATTAAACTTTGTGGATCCACTCACAAATCACTTTTTCCAGTTACAATAATAATAATGATGATGATAATAATAATAATAACTCTTCCTTTCTCTCCTGTATAAAACTGTGTGTTCATTATAATTTATAACTTTATTAAGTATTTTATTTCTGTATTTATGTTCTCTATTAGCGATTGTGTTATTTTTCTTGTTGTTATTAAAAAAAATAATATAATGACTTTTAAAAATATAATTTTTTTTCAGATTTTAATTTTGTGAATCACAACAAAACCACTAAATTGGCGAAAGTTAAGTCCTTCACAAAAATTAATTTCCAGCTACATGGTAATAAAGAAAAGAATATTCAAGAAATACAATAAAAGCACCTCAGCCTCCTCTGTAGGTAGCAAAAACTGTATAAACTTTTATTTTTACATTCAAAAGGTTCGCTCTTAAAAAATTGAGTGACAAATTTAAGCTTCACTAATTTCAAGGTAGGGTTAATTAAATTTAATTAAAAAAATTCTAGGATTAATTTCACGACTTTTAAGTAGTTATAAAACTTATTAAAATTCTCTCTACCTTTAATGAAGTCTTTGCATATTATCTTGGTTTTTCTTGCTGCTAAAAGCACTCCAAACTTTGTCCCACCATAGCCTCACAAAGTCGCCATTTTGCTATGAACACACCTACTGGGCGGGGACTGGTTGCCTTGGTTGCTGCCCTGAAATTTCTTCCTTCCTCAATAGGTTAGTTGATTACTGATTAGTCATGGTAATGGATCGTCTTCTTGTAGTGTCCTTTCTAACTTGTCTCGTTATCAAAACCGCCTCCTCTTTGACGTGCCCATCTCAAAAAGACGCCGAAGTTCTTATTTTTGGTGCTGGTACGGCTGGAGTGACGGCAGCTAGGGTGCTCAGTGATCAAAACTTGAACAGTTTCAAAGTACTAGAGGCGTATGACAAAATTGGGGGTAGAATAAGAAACATTACTTTTAAAGGGGTTCAGATCGAGGTGGGTGCAAACTGGATCCACGAAGCACCCGCTAATACTGGGAGCAGAAGCAATAACGACAATCCAATATGGACACTGGCTCGCCATTCAGGCTGCTATGTACAGGGCGATGAATTTCAGGGAAGTTTTACATCGAGTGCTACCTACATGGATTTGAATAATAGACAACAATTTGAAACTGTCAATGTTGATAACATTGTGACGGAATATATGACAAAGTATGAGGAAGCAGTCGCAACTACTGGAACTAACACTGTCAGGCAAGGACTGAACATGAACGACTGGCGTCCAGATTCCCCCTTGAAGCAATTGGTTGAATGGAGTGAGTTTGATTTTGCTTATGCTGCAACTCCGGAAGAATCTGTAGTGTCTTTAACTGCCGAAAATGATAATATCAATTTTGGCGACCAGTGCTTCATAGTGACAGATCAACGAGGTTTTGCTTCAGTGCTACAGTGCATAGCTAATTTTGATCATCAGAATAAAATATTAACAAATACTGTCGTGACTAGTATTGACTGGAATGATGAGTGTGTATGTGCTGAGGTTATGGGGCAAGGCAGAATGTGTGGAGATTATGGTATCGTTACATTTTCTATTGGTGTACTGCAGAATTGGATTGCAAACAATAAATTCAATGGTAGCCTTAGCAGTGCAAAAATGAGAGCTATTACTAATTCAAGAATGGGCCTCTATTTGAAGATATTTGTTAGATTTCCAAGTGTTTTTTGGGATACCAATTATCACTACACTTTTCATACTAATTCAACAAGGCGTGGGTATTATCCAGTTCTACAACCAATTGGAGCATCACTCCCTGGGTCACCTCCTATTATACTCATGAGTGTCACTGGTGATGAAGCATTGAGGATATCACGCCTTAGCAAGGATGAGGTGAGGCAAGAGGTTGTTGCTGTATTACGCGAATGGTATAACAATGATAACATTCCTGAAATTACTAATGATGATATTGAATATTATGCCTGGAATACTGATGAGTTTTTTCTTGGTATGTATTCTAATAATCCTACTACTCTAACAATTGATGATAAACGGAATCTTGCAATGCCAGAAGGAAGGCTGTACTTCAGTGGTGAAGCTAACAGTATTGAACATGGTGGTGCAATCCATGGTGCCTACTGCAGTGGAATGGATGCAGCAACTAGTATACTAACAGCAAAGGGAATGTATAATGAGGCAAGCAATTCATTGCCTAAATGCCTACCATCTTCGGCTAAAAGTTTGCAAGCATCTATAATTACTCTTGCTTTGATTCTATTAGCTGGTATGTGGATAATGACATAGTTAACGGTAATGGTGTGATACTTTGTAGGATTCTGTTTATGCTAGAACTACTTGTAATTAATAATAATATTATTACATCAGACAATTTTTTGCCGAGTTTACAAGTTTAACTTTTTATAACATGTCTTGAAATCACAGTCAGTAAAAATGCTTAAATTTTCAATATTTTCCTTTGGTTTTATTTTATTTTATTTCTTTATAACATTACTTGTTGATGTTGAAATAATAATAATAAAATAATTGAACCGAAGTCCTGTTCCCTGTGACTGCTGTTATAAAAGAAAGTCTTTATATTTCTAGGTTGAGTCACAACTGACAATTTTTGTCTGTCTCTATAATAATAATGTATGAATTATTAAAGTTCAATGAGGCTTATATACATTGTACTAGGCTACTAGCAAACTAAAGTAGATCTAGTGTCTTTTTGATCAAAAGCTGCCAATCCTTTAGAATCAAAATAAGTTGTTTCCTTTGCTGAAATGATAGACAACTGGTACAAAAGATTCTGTACAATAAAATGGTGAGACAATAGTCTAAAAATAGTTTCCTTTACCATCATTCCAAATAATCCGGTCAGAAAATTGCAAAACATTAAAAATACAAAAACTTTTTATGTATTAAAGCTTACCATTGCATACTATTAGAAATAATTACATTCACTGTTATTATGCTAATACTAACCTTTAAAAAGACCCAGGGGTCATATGTACCAGACAATAAAGCAAGAACTAAAATTAAAAGAAAATTCAATTACACAAGCAGCAATACTGTGTTTCAAGTACCAAAGACAAGAAATTGCTTGCCATCAGGGTTTACCACAAAAATGATAAGTGAACTAAACAGGATGCTTCATGAGCTGAGAGCACTGCAATAGTACATGCCTCTTTAACAATTCATAGAAAATTAATCTTCATCGGAATCCACTCAAACTTTCTACAAAACAAGTTCATAAATATCAGAAAAAGTTGTAAAAATGGAAAATCTCAGCTAGTCATTTTAAAATTTTTTGCTGAAGACCTTGTACTATAGTATATGGACTTTGGTACATTTTTTGAGCACCTTTAAAAATTTTTTAAAAGGTAAATGTGATTAAAATCCACTCAAACTTTCTATACAACATAGCAACACGTATACATATCAGCAAAATTACAAAATCAAAATTTTTACCTTGTCATTTTTGACAAAATCTGGCCAAAGACGCTGTACTACTACAGTACAGGGACTTTGACCCAATTTTTGAGCAACTTTAAAAATTCATTACAAAACCAGTTTCAGTTGGAATTTGCTCAACCTTTTTACACTACATAAGAATATGTGTATGTATTAGAAAAAAATTAAGAATGGAGAATTCATTTTTGACAAAATTTTGATGCAATGGAGTGTAATCACCTGAACAGGAGAGGAAGAGCAGCTAAAGAAAATATAAACTAAAAATTTGAACTTACTCATTCCGAAGCCATTGTCAGAGGGTTTGGTGAACTGTGCTTTATAGTAACAAATCAACTAAAGACGTTTTACAACATTGCAATGCATAGTAGCAATTTTAATCAGGATTTAGGATAAAAATTAACAAAATTATGAATGTGTATGTGCCTATAAATTATTTTTAATTGCATATTCACTATAATAAAAACAAAAAAAGGAACAAAAAACTATACAACTAAAACTAAAACAAATACAATAGATAATCTTACTAAAACAACACTACTCTACATACATGTACATTGTACATTATAAGAATAGTGCCTGAGCCAAAAAATACTCTCTAAATTGAATCTTCTTGTTCCGGCTCTAAAATCTAAAACAATAAATAAAAAGCACATTGATGTCTGTATATTTTTAAAACATACTAATTCAAGGCTTTTAGCAAATTTAGGTTTCTAAAACAATGAAAATGATACTATACTGGTACGTGTATACTATTAACAATTTTAAAAGGTTTCCAGTATTTTAAAACAATAAAAAGTAGATTAAGACAATAATTTTGTAAACATACCGATTGAACTTTCATAGAACTATATCTAGTTTTCCCCTCTATAAAAATAGTGAAAATACATGTATACTATGCAAAACATACCGAAGGAGGTCTTTGAGTTCTGTAAAATAATTAAAAAATACATTAATTAAACCAACATTATGTATACAGTGTATTGTACAAAACATACCAGATTAAAGCCTTTAGTCTTTTAAAACAATTTAAAACCAATAGATTAACATTGCAAAAACACTAATTTAAAGCTTTGCTTAACAACAATAAAAAAGTTAAATACATGTATGTGTATTGGGCAAAAATTCCCAAAATTCTGATCACTTACTGAGTCAGAATAGACCACTGATTAATATTTTTCAGGGTAAAATTTTACAAATGAATCTAATCCATAGCTCCTGCACTAATTGCTTGCAATCACAAAAGTAACTGATATGAATTTAGCTTCTAACAATGCTTAACGCTTGCTATTGCAAGTTTAAAACAAACAAATTAGACAATAACTTTTTGTAAATTTAGCTTGTCCTATCCTAGAATATTATAATAGTTATTTGTTTTACTGCAGAATCTTACATTAAAACAACATAGCTGCTTTAAAACTTACGCATGGTATTGTGCTTGATTTCTTAGTAGACTACAAATGAATAAAACTGATATATAATAATTATTTTTGTGTATACTTTTTACCAATTGATCAGCAGAATTGTCATCAGCATCATCCTAAAGCAACAAATCATATATAATTCGAAGAAATTAAAGCTTTCATCTCAGCTCTCATAGAGATAGGAATAGGGGTAGGAGGGGCTAAAATTTTGGTTAGCATGTGTACAACCTGCATAGGCTTGATTATATATTGCAATTAAGTTGCAGTGTTTTAGCCTTTTAGAGCTATATGAAAACCAGACTTTAAGCACCTCAACTTTAACATATTCAATGGGTCATATTATTAATGCATTAATCAAGTCCCTTTAACTTTCAACTCATTCCTACCCCTATGGCAACTAGCTTGCACCCCATGATTTGCAAAAATTAAGTGTAAAAAATCTAACTTAACTAACTGTGTTTGAAATTAGCCTGGCCCCATCCCAGACTATCATATGTGGCAAGGTATGGGTAGATCTATATATATCTATAGAAATTCCTGAGTGTACATAAATCCTAATACTTACTTCTTTTATTGTAGAATCTTACATGCACACTAAATCATTTTATGATACTCAAGTTGTAGTCTCTCCCTGACCCTTCGCTTACCCGCAAGTAGCAAAGGGGACGGGGCGAGACTATTCAAGTTGCTGCTTAACTTACTGCTAGTTCAAATGATTTTGATTCCATCCTGGATTTCATGAGAAGCTACAAAAATAACAGCAAAATTATTTTGTGCACATTGTTATAGAACATACTGGTTGATCAGTAGAGTTATCATCATGATCATCATCACTCTAAAACAAAAAAAACAACTTATCTCATACTTGAAGAGACAATATAACAGCTCTATAGAAACAGGGTAGTAGAAAAGGCTGAAAATATGGTGGCCAATGATAAGGAAATTAAAATATACAAAATATTTTAATTGGATCTGTAACTATTTAATATTCATTTTATGGTTGATACAGGTCATATTTTTAAAATGTAAGCAAATTAAATTATAGATAAAACTCACTGGACAGGTGCACTTTAAATGTTATGCATAAAATTTACCTGATCACTTTCAGACACATCATGAGGTCCAATTTCAGATGCATCATGAGGTTCAATTTCAGATGCATCATGAGGTCCAATTTTAGACGCATCATGAGGTCCAGTTTCAGACGCATCATGAGGTCCAATTTTAGACGCATCATGAGGTCCAGTTTCAGATGCATCATGAGGTCTAGTTTCAGATGCATCATGAGGTCCAGTTTTAGATGCATCATGAGGTCCAGTTTTAGACATATTATGAGGTCCAGTTTTAGATGCATCATGAGGTCCAATTTCAGACACATCATGAGGTCCAGTTTCATATGCATCATGAAGTCCAGTTTCAGACACATGATGAGGCTCAATTTCAGATGCATCAAGAGGTCCAATTTCAGTGGTGATTGGGTTATATGCTTTTGGAGACTAAACAATCAAATCCATAAGGTCACGATGATAGTGAATATGTAATAGTTATAACTTACTAGACTTACTTCATCTTTGGGTAATTTTCTTTTCTTTATACAATAACATAAGAATACCAAAATACATGTAAAAATTATTAGTACTAGAATAGCAAAAATGCCACCAATAATAGCTCCAGCAAGAACTGTGTAATAAAATTAATAAATTGTTTAGTTAGAATGTTAATTGTAACCTGGCATAGATACTTTTGAAGATGATTGTGTATCACTGATAGTAACATTAGTAGTAGTTTCTATAAATAATACATTACATTACATTATGCTGCATGATAGATCTAGACTTACCAAATGTTAATAAAAATGGTTCACTTCTACCAATAGCATTACTAAATACAATTATAACTGAGCAGCTAGATTTATAATGTGGCATTGGTACTAATCCTGTTACATTATTTTGATAATTCACTATAAGATATATGTTATGAAATATAACAGTTCCATTACACTGTATAGTAACAGTAGCGTTCTCAGGAGCTTCACCAGTACACTCAACTATAATCTGTAACATTATGTCAAACAAAAAATTTATGCATCTCTTACTGGTATATTGAAATGGAGAATAACAGTGTTTTGAGTGTAGTTGCTAAAAGCCACAGTAGTATTCTTAACTGATTGAGGGACTATAAAATTTCAATTGGTGATTGTTCAATATAAAAACCAGTAGTACCTCTTTGATATGAGAATGTATTATTATTAGATATTCCTTCTCCTAATTCATTAACTCCAGTTATAACATATGTATAACGATGAATAAATAATTTTTTATCCACAAACTGATAACTGGTATTATATACTGATACATTTGTTAATAATTGGCCAGTGATATCATCATGTATTTTCAGCACATAATGTGTTATTGCTAAATCATCACGATCTATTTTAGGAGCACTCCAAGAAACATTAATAGTAGAACAGTTGTCTATTGAAGACTCAATCCTAGTAACTGGTCCTATTTGATCTAATAGCACAACAAGAAGGACTAAATTAAATAATGCAC
>NW_003547729.1:2019-3898 GCF_000090795.2 Amphimedon queenslandica | reverse complement strand
TTCAATGATTTTGATTCCATCCTGGATTTCATGAGAAGCTACAAAAATAACAGCAAAATTATTTTGTGCACATTGTTATAGAACATACTGGTTGATCAGTAGAGTTATCATCATGATCATCATCACTCTAAAACAAAAAAAACAACTTATCTCATACTTGAAGAGACAATATAACAGCTCTATAGAAACAGGGTAGTAGAAAAGGCTGAAAATATGGTGGCCAATGATAAGGAAATTAAAATATACAAAATATTTTAATTGGATCTGTAACTATTTAATATTCATTTTATGGTTGATACAGGTCATATTTTTAAAATGTAAGCAAATTAAATTATAGATAAAACTCACTGGACAGGTGCACTTTAAATGTTATGCATAAAATTTACCTGATCACTTTCAGACACATCATGAGGTCCAATTTCAGATGCATCATGAGGTTCAATTTCAGATGCATCATGAGGTCCAATTTTAGACACATCATGAGGTCCAGTTTCAGATGCATCATGAGGTCTAGTTTCAGATGCATCATGAGGTCCAGTTCTAGATGCATCATGAGGTCCAGTTTTAGACATATTATGAGGTCCAGTTTTAGATGCATCATGAGGTCCAATTTCAGACACATCATGAGGTCCAGTTTCATATGCATCATGAAGTCCAGTTTCAGACACATAATGAGGCTCAATTTCAGATGCATCAAGAGGTCCAATTTCAGTGGTGATTGGGTTATATGCTTTTGGAGACTAAACAATCAAATCCATAAGGTCATGATGATAGTGAATATGTAATAGTTATAACTTACTAGACTTACATGTACTTCATCATTGGATAATTTTTTTTTCTTTATACGATAACATAAGAATACCAAAATACATGTAAAAATTATTAGTACTAGAATAGCAAAAATGCCACCAATAATAGCTCCAGCAAGAACTGTGTAATGAATAAATTGTTTAGTTAGAATGTTAATTGTAACCTGGCATAGATACTTTTGAAGATGATTGTGTATCACTGATAGTAACAGTAGTAGTAGTTTCTATAAATAATACATTACATTACATTATGCTGCATGATAGATCTAGACTTACCAAATGTTAATAAAAATGGTTCACTTCTACCAATAGCATTACTAAATACAATTATAACTGAGCAGCTAGATTTATCATGTGGCATTGGTACTGATCCTGTTACATTATTTTGATAATTCACTATAAGATATATGTTATGAAATATAACAGTTTCATTACACTGTATAGTAACAGTAGCGTTCTCAGGAGCTTCACCAGTACACTCAACTATAATCTGTGACAATATGTCAAACACAAAATGTATGCATCTCTTACTGGTATGTTGAAATGGAAAATGACAGTGTTTTGAAAGTAGTTGCTAAAAGCCACAGTAGTATTCTTAACTGATGGAGGGACTATAAAAATTTCAATTGGTGATTGTTCAATATAAAACCAGTATAGTACCTCTTTGATATGAGAATGTATTATTATTAGATATTCCTTCTCCTAATTCATTAACTCCAGTTATAACATATGTATAACGATGAATAAACAAATTTTTATCCACAAACTGATAACTGGTATTATATACTGATACATTTGTTAATAATTGGCCAGTGATATTATCATGTATTTTCAGCACATAATGTGTTATTGCTAAATCATCACGATCTATTTTAGGAGCACTCCAAGAAACATTAATAGTAGAACAGTTGTCTATTGAAGACTCAATCCTAGTAACTGGTCCTATTTGATCTAATAGCACAACAAGAAGGACTATATTAAATAATGCACAACACATGCAGTTTCTTACCAAATCCAAAAGAAGGTGTAGGTAGGAATTCTCCTCCATTATTACTCAGTGATACATTAAC
>NW_003547729.1:0-1859 GCF_000090795.2 Amphimedon queenslandica | reverse complement strand
GTATTATTATTAATGGTAGTAATGTTCACTAATCCATTGACTATATAGTATCCAGTGATAGGTACATTATCCAGTGTATAAGGAGCTGTCCATGTTAATAATACACTGGATCCATTAATAAAGGTATAATCCAGATCAGCAACACTAGCCAATAGACCTGAAGAAGATATAAACACACATGCATATACTGTAATATGCTAACCTTGTATCATTAAAAACACAGTATCACTTGTGACAGGTAGTGTTGACAGAGAACTAGCTACACATGTAACATTTGTGTTATTATTAATGTCATATGCTTTAGCAGTTAAAACTCCTCTCAGTGCTCCACCACCTGTTTGAATAACATCTTGAAATCCTCTGTTTTTTATTTCCTCTCTATTAGCTTGTATACAATCAACCAAAAAGCACACTGAAAAATCATGGTCAGCAACTTCACAAGAGAATTGTACAGTTGAATTGAGTGTTGTATTGATAGACACTGGTTGAACTGTGAATTCTGTAAGAAATCAGTAAAATAAATACAAGTACTAAATACAAGACTGTTACTTCATGTACCACAGTAAATGTGAGTAGGGCAAAAGGTTAGGAGCAAGACAAAAATGAGCCTCTTAGCTGAAATATCCATTGTAGCATAGATATTGTAGTGACCAGACCACCTAATCATAGGACCGTGTGTTTGTATTATCTATGACAGGACCATACCGGTAAGTTACCGGTATGGGGCGGTAAGTACTATGATATCATAGATACTATGATGATATCTTCTCGCTCTTTAATGGACCGGATTTCATTTACTCTAATATCTATGACCGGATGTAGAATCTAGGATGTCACGCCCATGATTTAGCTATGCGCATGCGAATCATCAAAATTAATGATCTATCAGAAATGCAGCCTGTTCAAGTTCTGGTTATACTTTTATTGTCAGATCTACTGTCTGATAAAAGATTCTTTCTCTGTGCAGATGGTTAGAAAGGCTCTACCTGTAAAAATAATTATTTATAATTTTATATTTTGTTTGTACAGACTTTACGGTTCAGCCTGTGTCTATCAATACAACACTCAATTCAACTGTAAACTTTTCTTGTGAAGCTACTGGTGACTATAATTTTTTAAACTTTTATGCTGACGGTATACAAGCCAATAGAGAGGAAATAAGAAACAGAGGATTTCAAGATGTTATTCAAACAGGTGGTGGAGCACTAAGAGGAGTGTTAACTGCTAAAGCATATGATATTAATAATAATACAAATGTTACATGTGTAGCTAGTTCTCTGTCAACACTACCTATCGCAAGTGATACTGTCTTTTTACTGATACAAGGTGTGTGTATGCTATAGTCCTGTGCAGATATGGGGTCAAGCACTATGAAATGTACTTAAACACAAACACAAGCACTTAAATGTGTTAGAAGTACCAGCACAAGCACAATCCCTAGCTTTAACATAAGTGCTTAAGTACAAGAACAAGCATTCTCCAGAGTGCTTAATTACATTAGTAAGTACTAGATATTCTATAAGTGTAAAAATAAATAAAGTAAATTACAATTATAGTTGTTCACTTTACATGCACTTAGTCATTCAATTTACTATCGCATCGAATAAACACTAACTCTGTGAATTGTTCATAATAAATAAAAACAGCAGAGAGCTTTGGAGTGATACCACTAATGGTGATGCCATTACTGTTCTTCAAGCTAACATGCAATCACACAATGTGCTACTAAACTTGTATACTACTGTACCACTACATTGTACATGTACATCTACATGGTGCATCTACATGTACATCTACATGGTACATCTACATGTACATGTAGATGTACATGTACTACTGCATGTACATGTAAATGTAGT
>NW_003547728.1:5582-14456 GCF_000090795.2 Amphimedon queenslandica | reverse complement strand
TCGTTGCTTCTCGCCGCCACTTAGTTGAGTGCCTCTACTACCAACCATAGTCTGGTAACCCTATAATAATCAATTCTTAATATGTAATGCATCAAATTAGAAAGTATTTTTAGCTTGCAAGGCAAACGAGACACCAAAGGTGCGTGGCCTCGCCCCTAAAGCTGCTTGGGATGTGTTATGCTTAGCTAGCCTAAGCCAGTACATTTAAATGATATAGATCAAAAGTGCTGACAGCCTGGACTAAGCAAGTGTGAAAAGTATGATGGGACTCTAGAATCCCAAAAATTGGTAAAACGTGTTCATAAATTCCCATTAGCATCTCAAGATTTATCACTTATTTATACAGTATATTTATACTTATTGCACTCTCATTTTAAAAACATCATGGGTTTCATAACCACAGCTATTGTTGTGGCCACAATCTATCAAAAGCATGCTATGCAAAAATTAGAAATTGTGCTTTTGAGGCCAAGGGATTATCATAACAGCTAGCTTCCTAGCTGCAGTTACACTAGCTCTTGCATGCTTGCAGAACTGGCAAGCTGCAGGGCCAACTCCTAGCTTGGTCCTGCTTGGAGGCGTGGCATTAATGCAGCAAGACCATGTGAGAGGGAAGCTTCACGTTTTTTCTCTTCTTCTAAGCGCTATATGATGTTATAATGGCACAAATACTGTTGCCTAGATAGATTGAGTGACTTAAGAGAGTTTAGGATCCTTAGACTAGCCATGGACTAGCGAACTACTGCTACAGCACTTTACTCGGGATGAAATTCGAGTAGCTATAACTCACCAAAAAGGAAGATTTAAAGAGTCCCACACATATTAAATAAATAAATAGTCTTGATCTACTGGGAAAGAGTCTCATTTACATCCAGAGTACTACCGCTATTGCTGGGCATTTTCTCGTGAGTTAAAAAGCTTGTACTACCTAGAGCTGTTCTCGAAACATCTCGAAGCAGTAAAGCAAGACTTTTCCTAACAGAAAAGAAGCTCTCACAGGTTTAGAGCACGCGATTGTAAAGATATACATTCGCAAAGACAAAATCTAGCACACAGAATGAATGAATGACAGACAGACAAACCGAGTACCTAGTCCTTGCCTACGCAAAGCTGGGCGAGGCCAATAAAACTATAGGAGTTTGATATGTGTAGTCTCTCTTAATGGACACTCTCTATAGTGTACACCTCCATTTAATGGACAGCACCTAGTGTACCAATTACATTCCTTACTGTATAAAATAACCTCCACATAAGGCCACTCCAATTTGATTCCTTGTTTCCCATTACCCGCCCGCATGGGGCCGCATCGCTATTCATTATTGCGGTTTTGCATTGATTATACAAGCAATTTATACAGCTGATAATGAATAAATTTAATGAAAATGAACAAACCCGCCCGCCCGCATCAGGCCCGCCTCTGTAATGGGAAACTATGAGTCTTATTGGAGTGGCCTAAAGGACACCTCTATATAACAGAGACACTTTCAAAGTGTCCATTATATAGAGGCTAGTCTGTATACATGTACATGCACCACATAATTCATTAAACTCACATGAGGCAATGACATAATGAACTCGTGAATATTAGCAACTTTAGCCACTTCTATGACTTCATCTTCAGTAATGTCATTTCTAAATAAAGCCCCATAACGAATATTATCAGAAATAGACATGTCAAATAAAACTGGGTCCTGTGGTACTAGACTCATCTGTCTCCGGAGAGATGAGATCTCAAAGATATTGATATTGATATTGTTGAATTCTATTGTTCCTGAATCAGGGTCAGGATCATAGAATCTCTCGGCAAGCGATAGTATGGTGCTCTTTCCTGATCCGCTCGGTCCTACTATCCCGAGAGTCTTTCCTGGTTTAACGGTGAGACTCAGGCCTGGTAGTACCACCACACCAGGACGAGACGAGTAAGAGAAATGAATATCATCTAATGCAAGCTTAGCGTAATCTTCTTGAAACTACAATATTAAAATAATAATCATTAATTCCTCTTCTACAAGTGTCGTACATAAAGACATTATTTAACATAACATTTATTGTTATGTTGTGTAGAAAGTTTGAGGTAATTCCGATCAAAATTAATTTTTTACAAATTTTTTACAAATTACAAAAGTACACGTACTTTTGTGGCGATATCCACTCCTTGGTTAGGTATGTTAATGGAGGGTTTTTCCTCCAGTAGTGCTAGTATTCTTGAAGCTGCTATTTGAGCCGACTGGGTATCAGGCAGTGAGCGGATGAGCTCCTTAAACAACCAGCCAGCATACAGCATTGCACCGATAGCTCTGGAGGAGAAAGAAATAATTTCAGTCCATACTTTTAATTAGGTGCACTAATGTTATTGTTTTTAATGTAGCGAAAAATTGGCCCTATTACATCTAGTACTTTTTCTTGAAACATTTTAAGAATGTTAATGATTTATGTGTCATCACTGTAATTTAGTATTTTAAAAGTCTCTAAAATATCCCCATAATTAGTATTAAAAGTGGGTTTGGAGTACATGTACATGTATTTTAAAATTAACTCTCTCCCTCTCTCTCTCTCTCTTTTACTTGAAGATGTCACTAATGTCAGCATAATAGACAGTACCAGGAGAAGTGTAAGCATAAGCTCCAATGATCATTCCTCCTGAGAGTACAAAAGTAGCACAAGATTGAGCCAGGGAAAATAATAAAGACTGGATAATGGCACCTTGAATATCATAACTGAGAGAGAGAGAAAACAGCAAATATATTATAAATGTATACATCACATGCTCATTAATTTAGACTGAGGAACATTTTAGGGCCATTTTTTGGAAAAAACCATGGGCTATAGCCTTGGGTATTTTTCAGATTTTGGCTCATTTTTAAAATGGCCGTAACTCAAAAAATTGAAGTCAGAATCACCTCAAACTTTCTACACAGCATAAGTACATCAATATGTATCAGAAAATATAATAAAAATTTGGAGTAATTTTTTGGCCATTTTTTGGAAAAACCATGGACTATAGCCTTGGGTATTTTTCAGATTTTGGCTCATTTTTTAAAATGGCTGTAACTCAAAAAATCGAAGTCAGAATCAGCTTAAACTTGCTACGTAGCTTAACGACATCAATATATATCAGAAAATATAATAAAAATTGGGGGTGATTTTGGAGCCATTTTTTGGAAAATCCATGATTTTTTTCTGAAAATTTGATAATTAAAAAAATCCAAATATTCTTTCTTCCTTCCCCAGTCTCTTACTGATAAGCCGGTTTAAGCTGATCCTTGTACTTCTGTAGCAATCTCTTCTCAATGCCAAGGGATATTATTGTATAAACATATCCAGAGGCGTATTTAGGGGGGGGGCTGAGGGGGCTTGAGCACCCCCCTCAGGGCTGGGCTCAGAAAAAATTACTGAAGTCCTGGACTCTTGCATCACTACCAAGCCTCTTAACAAAGTTATCTAGCCCCCTGATCATGGTTTCAGCAGTTTCCAGTGCTTTAAGGAGCAATCAGAAGTACCAGTAACATAGCAGTATGCTTGAAATGATCTTGGCCCCACCCCGTAATTGACGAAAATGCAGGAAAAGGCCGTTTTACCGCCGTAAAAGTAGGTGTGGCCAAAATCGCGGCGCGCTTCGCGCGCCCTCAGCACCCCCTCCCCCAGTTCCTAGATACGCCCCTGCATATCAATACAGTCTACACTCAGACGGTACACTTCTCTAAACACCGGAAGTGTAGGAAATTGTATGGTTTCCACTATGTCAGAATTGGTAGCCACACTATTTTACTTATTTCTCTTACATAGATAATTTAACAGTGCTGTAACTAGCACCATTGAGAGAGGAGAAGTTGCTAGTCATAAAGAATCAAGTTTGGTTTTCATGCGCGAAGTTTAAACAAAGATATGTTGCCGTGAAAAATTTTGGTTTAATAAAAATTGTTTGACTTTGATTTTTGTGCAAATCATTCACAGGGGTGCTGGATCTTTGCCAAAGGGTCTGGTACTGTACTTGCCTTTGCTTAATACATTGTGATGGTTCTTTCGTGCTGGGTCTTATTTTATTCAGGTAAATTTCCCCTCAAAGTTGATATGTTCTTCTAGATTTCATCTAATTAAGAGCCTGTACCTACACGTGTTTCAAATTTTGAATGATTTTAATTATTTCATGACCAAATTGACAATGAATTTAATTATATCAGTGATGTAACAGGAAGTGAAGCCATAAAAGATCTTTACACAAAAAATGTACCGTCTGAGTGTAGGCTGATAGCTTCAATGGCTGTCTTCAGACTCCTCAACACAAACAGATTAGTGAGTGTCAGCTGTAGAAATCCGAATAAATATCCAGACTATATAAAATACTACTAAATGAGTAATGTAGTTAAGGAAGCTAGCCCCATGTGCTATGAAGAATAACAGTGAGACCTAGAAAATAAAACCACAAAACATCTGCAACAATAGTAAATAGTTGTGTAACTCACAAACACTCCTTCTGTCTAGCCATTTCAGGGTGTGTCAGTAGAGTAGACTCAGTACTAGATAATACTATGGCCTGGTTGGTAAACTGATAAGGGTATAATAGATCTATACTAGGCGCCGCGCTTATACGGCCTGCTGACTAAAAGAATTCTGCCAAGATTGCTCGAGATTGCTGGATCTGTGATTCTTCAAAATTACCAGTAGTCCTTGCTGGTAACCCTTTAAGACACTCTTCAATCTGATAGATTTTATTTCTCTGTATGCCACATGTTTTGAGTCTTGTAAGATAAATAACAAGCCCGTTGTGAACCCCTCGTTTAACTAGCTCGGTTAGCTCGCTGAAGAGACTGTCGTGGCCTCTGATCGAATAGAAGGAATAATGGAAGGAGTGGAACTTGAAGGACAGTGTAGGCATGCATTTGAAAGAAGAGATCGCGAAGAAGCTGTTCGATTACTACGTTTACAACCTTCTTATGCATCGTTATATCGGGACCTGCTTTATTATTCTATAAGCAATGGGTGGTTAGATATTACAAAAGATCTCATCACTAACTATCACTTTAATCCAAATAAATACTACCATGGTGAATCCTGTCTTTATACTGCTGCTAGAGGTAATCACGTTGATATAGTTGAATATCTTATTAAAGAGTGTGGCTGTGATCCAATGATGAGTACTACTAATGGCTATGGCAGTGTCCCTTTTCTTCATTATGTAGCTAATGTAGGATTACTAGATGCCTTGAAGTGTATGGTCATAAACATCAATGGTCATATAATGGATGAACAATATCGTGATACTGATGGTCGGACTGTTCTTCATCGTGCTGTTAAACACATAGATGTTGTAAAGTACCTCATTAATGAGTGTAACTGTGATATTATAATGACTCCTGATAAGACTGGACAAACACCTCTTCATCTTGCTGCTGATCGTGGTACAGCTGAAGTTATTGAATGCTTTCTATTAACTGGTAATTGTGATCCTTTGGGTAAAAACAATGATGGGCAGACACCATTAGACCTAGCTATAGAGAGACGGTATGATAGTGATACTGTCATTGATATCTTCACGAAATTTGGTACCACTAAAATATCTCATCCAATTGATTCTTATGTTAACGTTCTCCTTGTGGGTAATCCTGGAGCTGGTAAAAGTACTCTTAGTCATGCATGTCATCAATGACAAAGCTACTGGTTTTATTGCTCTTGGTTCTATTAGAAATGTCAAAGGAGTAGTACCCTGTACTGCTGGAATCATTCCTTATAAACTACAACACAGGACACTGGGTAACATCATTCTTCATGATTTTGCTGGTCATTCAGAATACTACTCCAGTCACAGTGCTGTCATTGAGAATCTGTTACATGGTTCTGGTGGTGTGTTCCTGATACTAGTCAATATATTGGAGAAGGAAGCAGTGAAACAGCTTCATCAGTGGCTAACAGTTGTGAGAAATGAAGCACACAAAGCTCTTAATCAATGCCATGTTATTGTAATAGTCAGTCATGTGGATAAGATTAGTAATCCTGTTGAAAGGAAAAGAAAGGAAGAAATAAAGGAGATTATTGTAAGGGAAAGTTGTGATAGTATCTTCTTAGATTGTCGTAAGCTTGGTGGGAGTGGTGTGGATTCCTTCTTTAAAAAGTTGTCTAGTGCCTGTGAGTCCATTCGTAGCACAAGAAGAAATAAATCCAATCTTTATGATCATGAAATGTACCGACTACTGGTGCAAAGGAAAGAGAATATACTGACCCTCTCTGATGTAATGTCTGTTGGTAAGGACAATTATGTTATACCAGATAAGAGAGAAGACATCTTGGATGCTCTTCATTCGTTGCAGTCAATTGGTTTGATCAGTGTTCTTAAAAGTGAAGACAAGGTATGGGTTGTTGTGAATAAGGGTATATTACTAACTGAGGTGAATGGGACTCTTTTTGCTCCGAAGATATTCAAAGAACGCGTTGAAATTGCTAGCAATACTGGTGTTGTAAGTGTGTCTGATCTGACTAGACTCTTCCCAAAATATGATCCTGACATGTTGATCTGTTTCCTGAAAAACATGGAACTCTGTCAAGAATTGGATCCATCTTTTTTAGAAATGACAAACTTAATAGCAGGAGATAAAAAGGAGACAGGAGACAGTGCCTTAGAGACTCAAAGAAGAGGAGGAAGGTTTTTGTTCTTTCCATGTCTTTTGTCAACTGATAAGCCTCAAAAAATGACTAGTGAAGTGTACCAGTTTGGTTGGTGTCTACAGTGTACTAGAGAACATGATTTCTTTTCTCCTCGATACTTCCATGTCCTCTCATTACATCTTGCTTTTAAAATGGCTCAACCTCAAGAAGATGACAAGTTAATGCGACGTTGTACATTTTGGAAGAATGGACTTTATTGGTTTAATGGTCATGGTGTAGGATCACTGGTAGAGATTGTGGATGAGAGCCAGTGTGTACTAGTAATGATGTCCTGTGAGAAAGGTTACAGTGACAATATGGTGTCCCTAAGAAGAGATGTGATAGGAGAGGTAATGAGTGTTTATAAAGAATCCTGTTCCAGTCTAAAGGCAAAAGAGTTAGTTATTGATCCTAAAGAACTAGCCTATCCTGTGAATACACCAAGAGAAAGGACATTGCATAGTGTAAAAGATATACTGTCTGCTATTGACAAGAGAGAAGAGTTTTTAGTAAAGTCTGATGGTACTAAAGGTAAAAAGGTGAAGGAGATCCTACTTGATGAATCATTATCAGATATTAGTAACCTGTCACTATTAGGAGGACGTGATATTAAGGTAAGAAGGATTATTTGATTGATATTAAACAATTGATAAGATATCAATTGTTTAATTGATATCTTATTATAGGAAGTATTAGGAGACACTTATACTCCAACAGATTACAATAAAGTTCAAGATCATAAGCTACTAGGTATTTGGTAGTTGATACATACTATGTGTTTAAGTTTGCTTTTATTTTAGATATTAAAGATCTTGATATTGTCATTGAAGAATTGACAACAAATCAACACTTGCCCTGTGCTGTATGGCGTAGACTAGGTCTACACTTAGGATTATACCATAAGCCTAGACTAGTGGATATAGATGAGAAGCATGGAGGAGATCCAGTAAAATGCTTTTATGAGTGTATGTCTGCCTGGTTAAGAGAAGAAGATAAAGTGAGAGAGAAAGGACGTCCCAGTTGGTCATCATTAGCTACAGCACTGGATACAATAAAAGAGAAACCTATTGCTAGTTACATTAGAGATAAATATTGTAGTGCTTCCTCACAGCTAATTATATGTGAATATTCATTGTAACTGCTATTAGTTTTTATGCTTATGTAATGTGGCTACTCGTAGGTGTTAAAAGTAATGTTTTTCCAAACAAAAAGTTGATAAGAAGAGAGAGAGACAGAGAGTGTTACAATCATAGAAGAAATCACAATCACATGCTCCTTACAACTGGGCAAAAACACATACATACATGAAACCATAAAGTATAATGACAACAAGATAACAATACAGTAATGATTACAATCCAATAGTATTACAGTACCAGTGACTAATACTCATTACATTTATAAAGAATCCTGTCTCAGTCTAGAGGTAAAGGCGGATTTACAATATTACGCTAGTCCTGACGTTACGTTGACGCTGGAATAGAATCTGGTTCTATTCCAGCGGAAAGCATGCGTCAAAAGGTCAAATCGCCCACGTTTTTGATTAAAAATTGACGGTACGCTGGCCTAATGTCATATTGTAAATCCACCTTAAAAGATCTAGTTAGTTACTGATCCTAAACAACTAGCCTATCCTGTGAATACACCAAGAAAAAGGATAGTGTATAGTGTAAAAGATATACTCTCTGCTATTGACAAGAGAGAAGAGTTTTTAGTAAAGTGTGATGGTACTAAAAGTGAAAAGGTGAAGGAGATCCTACCTGATGAATCATTATCAGATATTAGTAACCTGTCACTATTAGGAGGACATTGTAGGAAGTATTAGGAGACACATGTACTCCAAAAGGTGCACAGATCAGTGAGTCCAATGATGATCAAGAAAAAGGTATAGGTAAAGGTATAGGTAGGTTTAACATTATTTATTTATTTTTTATAGTTATATTGACTATTGGGAATCTGGTAGATATTGTACGAGTGTTAAAACATGGTCACTTTCAGGCTATAAGATGGTTTGATCTTGGTTATCGTTAGCTAGTGCACTGTATACAATAGAAGAGAAATCTATTGCTAGTTACATTAGAAATAAATATTGTACTCCTTCCTCATAGCTAGTTTAATGAGTTCATTCATTGTCAGTGTACTAATTAGCTGAGCTGTCATCATGTACTAATTTCCCTATCTCTATAACTAGAATTATTACTGATAGCATCAAACTATGTTTATTATTATAACTAA
>NW_003547728.1:3235-5374 GCF_000090795.2 Amphimedon queenslandica | reverse complement strand
ATATACGGACAAATTTTACAAAAATATACAAAACTGATGATTTTACGGAGTTTTACTAATAAAATTCATAATTTTTGTATATTTTTGTAAAATTTGTCCGTATATTGAGGGATCAGGTGACACATTTTAAGTGGCCATTATCTCTGTCAAAAAGACAGCTATCAAAAAGATCCGGATGGTGATAGTTAGTTTAAAGACAGGCCTACAAAGTTATCATAGTGACCTTCTAAAACTATCCTTTGCTGTCGTTCAGAAATGACAGTCCGAAGATTGAGAATTTTGGCCGATCATTGGTATTGTCGGACACCACGCTTTGAGAGCTTATAACTTTTTATGCACTCTTGCTAGAGCTACAAGTTTTGTCACGCAAATAAAGGATAACTATTGCTATAATACTTTGCAGTTTCATGAGATGGCAATGTATAGTTTTCCTAAAACAAGTGTCCGAAAATTGATGGTGTACGATCATTGATAATGTACTCTAGTGAGTGAAAACCAATTAAAAATTATAATAAATCAAACAAAAATGTCATCTTCCTCTTCCTCCTCCTTCTGCTGCTGTGAGACACTGTTCATTAGGTAGTAGTGTCCTTGCAATCTCATCAACTCCTCATGAGTTCCCTGCTCCACAACACTTCCCTGATGAAGGACAGCAATAGAATCAGCTTCATATATCGTAGACAGTCGGTGAGCTATGATAATGGTAGTACGACCTCGTCTTGCTTTATCAAGAGCTTCCTGGACCACTTTCTCGTTTTCCGAGTCAAGAGCTGACGTTGCTTCATCAAGGAGGAGGATTTTGGGGTTTCTAATTAAAGCACGGGCAATGGCTACTCGCTGCTTCTCACCGCCACTTAGTTGAGTGCCTCTACTACCAACCATAGTCTGGTAACCCTATAATAATCAATTCTTAATATGTAATGCATCAAATTAGAAAGTATTTTTAGCTTGCAAGGCAAATAAAACTATAAGAGTTTGATATGTATAGTCTCTCTTAATGGACACTCTCTATAGCATACACCTCCATTTAACGGACAGCACCTAGTGTACCAATTACATTCCTTACTGTATAAAATAACCTCCACATAGAGGACACCTCTGTATAACAGAGACACTTTCTTGTACCAAAGTGTCCATTATATAGAGGCTAGTCTGTATACATGTACATGCACCACATAATTCATTAAACTCACATGAGGCAATGACATAATGAACTCGTGAATATTAGCAACTTTAGCCACTTCTATGACTTCATCTTCAGTAATGTCATTTCTAAATAAAGCCCCATAACGAATATTATCAGAAATAGACATGTCAAATAAAACTGGGTCCTGAGGTACTAGACTCATCTGTCTCCGGAGAGATGAGATCTCAAAGATATTGATATTGATATTGTTGAATTCTATTGTTCCTGAATCAGGATCAGGATCATAGAATCTCTCGGCAAGCGACAGTATGGTGCTCTTTCCTGATCCGCTCGGTCCTACTATGCCGAGAGTCTTTCCTGGTTTAACGGTGAGACTCAGACCGGGTAGTACCACCACACCAGGACGAGACGAGTAAGAGAAATGAATGTCGTCTAATGCGAGCTTAGCGTAATCTTCTTGAAACTACAATATTAAAATAATAATCATTAATTCCTCTTCTACAATTAAGTGTCATACATACATGTACATGTACAGTAGTAAAGATATTATTGTTATGTTGTGTAGAAAGTTTGAGGTGATTCCGATCAAAATTAATTTAAAAAAATTTTTAAAGTTACTAAAAAGTCTGGTCCTTGTACATGAATCATAGGCAACAATGTTAATGATGTACATGTATACATACTTTTGTGGCGATATCCACTCCTTGGTTAGGTATGTTAATGGAGGGTTTTTCCTCCAGTAGTGCTAGTATTCTTGAAGCTGCTATTTGTGCCGACTGGGTATCAGGTAGTGAGCGGATGAGCTCCTTAAACAACCAGCCAGCGTACAGCATTGCACCGATAGCTCTGGAGGAGAAAGAAATAATTTCAGTTTATACTTTTAATTAGGTGCACTAATGTTATTGTTTTTTAATGTAGCGAAAAATTGGCCCTATTAAACTTAGTAATTTGTTCTTTTAACATTTTAAGAATGTTAATGATTTATGTGTCAT
>NW_003547728.1:0-2328 GCF_000090795.2 Amphimedon queenslandica | reverse complement strand
TTTAGCTGGAAACCTCCACTAAAGTATTGCAGTAAGTTGATTCCAAGCATAGCTTGGTCAAAAATAACTTGCTTCTTCCAGAGCTGCAGATCTGAGCATGCGCGACCACACCCAAATTTTGGAGCACATGGCAAGCTTCTTTAATTAACAAAATGGCGGCATGTAGCTAAGATGGCTCGATCCAGCAGTCACAGTATCACTTTTTCCTTACTTGAAGAATGATCTGATGGGACATGGACCTGCGCATAGACTGTTGGAGTAGATTGGTGTAAGAATTATTCTTGTAGCACCAACTGATACTGAGATACACACCGACAACTGGATTGACAGGACTTGATGAAGATGAAGATGATGATGATGATGATGAAGATGAAAAAAGGTGGCTGAACAAAACGGCCGGTTCGCCGATTTTTGACTTTTCGCTTAGACAAGGTCTAGAGCCACGCTAGTTATACCATTGGAGTCCTCTGGTCAAGATGAGGTCCTCTAAGAAGTCTGGTAAGCATAGGGGCTCGTTTTCCCGGTATAGCAAGGCTGCAAAAGTCGTGGCAGCCATTTTGTTTGGGGGTGAATCCTACTTAGTAACGCTACCGCGTTACTAATAGCCTTGGGTATTTTTCAGATTTTGGCTCATTTTTTAAAATGGCTGTAACTCGAAAAATTGAAGTCGGAATCAGCTCAAACTTTCTATGTAGCATAAGTACATCAATATGTATCAGAAAATGTAATAAAAATTGGGGGTGATTTCAGAGCCATTTTTTGAAAAAAAACCATGGGCTATAGCCTTGAGTATTTTTCAAATTTTGGCTCATTTTTTAAAATGGCCGTAACTCGAAAAATTGAAGTCGGAATCAGCTCAAACTTTCTACGTAGCATAAGGACATCAATATGTATCAGAAAATGTAATAAAAATTTGGGGTGATTTCAGAGCCATTTTTTGAAAAAAACCATGGACTATAGTGCATGGTTTTTCTGAAAATTTGCTAATTTAAAAAAATCCAAATATTCTTTCTTCCTTCCCCAGTCTCTTACTGATAGGCCGGTTTAAGCTGATCCTTGTACTTCTGTAACAATCTCTTCTCAATGCCAAGTGATATTATTGTATAAACATTATCAATAGCTTCAATGGCCGTCTTCAGACTCCTCCCCTGATGCTCCAGACTCTTCAACACAAACAGGTTAGTGAGTGTCAGCTGTAGAAATCCGACTAAAATAAATATTACTAACGTCGTTAATGACGCTAGCCCCATGGGCCATGAAAAGGTAAATATGATGATGTAATTAGTTATAAGATTGATAATACCACGGACAGTAATACCTAATGAGAAACCAGTGGCCTGTAGAGAGAGGGGGAGAGGGGGAGGGAGAGAAAGAGAGAGAGAGAGAGAGAGAGAGAGAGAGGGGGGGGGAGGGAGAGAGGGGGGGAGAGAGCAGAGAGAGAGATCATAATGTTAATATTTATTTACACTTGTTTGTTATCAAACCATAATATTACTCAAGGGACTTTGTGTCAACAAAAATGACAAACATTTGCAACAATAGTGAGAAAGCATTATGTAACTCTAACACTCCCTCTCACACCCACCACCTCAATCACTCCTTTAAATGTACATTCCATTTAGTTACATGAAGTTACCATGAACACAGCAACAATTAACAGTTCAAGTACACGTACATCACTGAATGGCCACAATCAAAATTTAGTTCCTTGTACTATTGTTATTTGTTACTAAAATTTTTCTATTAAAATGGACCTTTTAGATACTAAAACACTGACCAGTATCATTAAAATTTTGAGAAACACAATACATTATTGATCTTACTTGATTGACTTCAGTGGTGTCAATCGCTAGTCGTCCTGTTAATATACTCACTGAGTTCTGTGGCTCATCAAAGAAGGACATGTCTTGCTTCATAATCGTCTCAAATGACTTCTGCCTTAATCTAGTGGTGAGTCTATCAGCAGCAATACACAGTGAATAGGTCTAATAAATGATAATAATAGTAGTAATAATAATAATAATAATAATAATGTCGTTATATTATTAAAAAGTGCTGCTTACAGCTACAAAGTTAATGATAAGTCCAACAAACCCAACCACAGCATAAAGGATTGAATATAGTCGAGCCTGTTTAATGACCTCATCTCTATCTATGTTACTGAATATCTAAAAAAAGATCAAAAAATGAATAAAGTACAGAAAGATATACACCATCAGTTACACCTACATGTGTACATGTACATGTAATTATACTAAATCAAAATTTAGAATGAAATGTAGTACCTCTACTGCTTCACTGAAGAGAACATAAAGAGCTGACAAGAGG
>NW_003547727.1:13037-14473 GCF_000090795.2 Amphimedon queenslandica | reverse complement strand
CTCCAAAGGTGTCCGTTTAGCTGTCCTTGTTTACTTTTATTAAAGTATAAATTTGTTCAGTATTATACTGCTCTGGCTCACCACATTAGATAAAAATTGGTTGTATTTGCTAAATAGTAAAGTTTTTCCATTGGATCTCCACCAGTGTTGTATTAGTTAACTATAACTATAACTAAATCTATTTTAGTACAACAAAATTGTAATTTTAGTTAACTAAACTGTAACTATTTCTTTTGTTGTCAGAGTAACTAGAATCATAACTAAAATGACTTGTCAAAACTATAACTAAAATAGAATTAACAGTTTAGTAGTAGTACTAGTCACACATAAAAATCTACTTTTATTTGACCAAAATTGACCCTGTTGAGAGTGTACTTTTGTACTGGGGCATGCATGGTCATAATTGAAATTGCATGGCTTTTTGCTTGTTATCGCTTGGTTTTGTAATAACTAAAAGTATATCTATAACTAAAAAAAATGGTGATACATAATCATAACTAAAATAAATATGCTAAGATTTTACTATAACTAGAACTGAAACTAAATTTACTTTGTACTAAAGTTACTATAACTAAAACTAAAATGTAATTCATGAACTGAAGCAACACTGATCTCTACACAGGAGACTTTGCAATTCAACATTGGAAAATTCTTTTAACACGTATGAATTAACAAACACGATCCTTTATATTAAGATAGGAAGTACTTCAAAAATGTAACATTTGCAGGCCATTGACTGAATTATGGTTCTTTTGACTCAAAATCAATTTTCTGCCAGGTCCAATTATCAAGCTGCTGTGCAGAAACTAAGAAAGCTATGGCTTTAATCTGTTATTATTCTGTTAATTAATTCTGGTAAACATTTAAGGCCTTTAAAAATTACATTGAAATACACATGCTGTACTAAGTAAGAGAGACAGAAAGAGATGGTAATTTTAATTATAGGTGACGTTGACCTTTAAACACTTCCATGTTCTAATTGGACATTTTCAAGCTTTCTTCATCTTTCTCTTCTCTTATTTTGTTCTGCTACACGAATTCTTTTAGGATCCACTTTAAACTCTCTAGCAGCTGCCTCTTTACTCTTAGATTCTGCACCACGCCCAGGCTTTAATTTAAGACAGGCGTCTATTAAATGTTTCACTCATGTCCAAGTTTGCCATCACAATACTTTTCCTTCTTGGGACTATCCACTTTACTACTGTATCAATGGACTGTCCAGTTGATGTCCCTGTTATCTTCTGTATATACATAGGATTGTCCACTGGACAGTCCATAGGTGTCCCGGCCCTGTTTGTTCCTATCCCACCTGTTCATCCCATCCTAGTGATCCATAGAATTGACCAATGGACAGTCCTCATAGTCCTACAGTTCCACATGTCCATATGTCTCCTATAGGATTGTCCACTGGACTGTCCCATGTGTCCTCTGCTTGT
>NW_003547727.1:0-10362 GCF_000090795.2 Amphimedon queenslandica | reverse complement strand
TATCAACTGGTTCCAAACTGTCAAATGTACCATACATTGGCTTAGGAAAGTACCAAAGAAAACGTTGACACAAGCCCTTTTCACTGTTTCCAGGAAGTTCAATGATGTACCTTGCAACATCTGGTTGATTAAAACCACCTACAGTGAGGCTGGTTTTTTCCATTTCAAAGTTGGCCTCACCAGTCACTAAAAATAAACAATACTTAGGAATTATGTATTATGTACGAGACAAGTTCAAGTTGGTTTAGATAAAATAATACTTTTAGTTTATATAGCTTCTCTAGTTTGAAACTAACTATTATGATAAATCAGGATTTTATAATCACTGACTTTAAGCTATCAAACTAGTGGAAGTAATATTTGTGAATTCGTGATATTTACAGCCCTCAAAAAAAGGCACCTTATGGTATTTTTTAAAAACCCTGCCTTTTCACATGCACATATAAAGGTGTCTTGCTACTAGATCTTTCAGCATTAGCATAACACAATAGATGATATAATATTATACATGATATCTGCATTTCCAGAACAATAAGATAAACTACTTGATTTATTATTATTATTATTATTATTATTATTATTAATGTTAATGCATTATAGCAAACATGACAGACAATATCTTAACTGGAATTATTAGAGATTTTATATTACATGAGAGTTTTGTGGTCATTTAACCACATCTATTATATACACAATGACTGTAATTAATAGATGCATAATTTTTTTACTCTACTCTAATATTGTACCTGTTGTTCTATTCCATGAATTGCCATTATACAGTTCAAGAAACATTGATAATTCATGAGAATCTGTGAGACCCCGACTACTGCACAACTTAATTTTAGTTAAAAATGCAGACAACTCATCAAACATGCCCAATAGTCTTCCTCCAATTTCAGACATATGCATTCCCATTTTTTCAAAAGTAGAGTCCTGAAAGAGCCAAATGGGATCAGAATCTGCATGGTCATATTAAAAACAAAGGTAAGTGTAAATTAGCATCTGAAGATGACACATTGGTGTAGACATGTGGATGCAAATGTGACAAACCTCTGCAGCCAGCTTTATAACGAATATCTGTCAACAGTTTCCTCAAAAATTGATATATGGTTGTTTTACGACTCCCAGTTGGCATACTAATTATAAGCCAAACTAGATTTGCTTCCTCCCAATCAGTGTTTGGAACAGCAACAACTGTTGGTGACAGCACATAGCTTGTTAGAATCGTTAAACCTCCAAGAATAGCCCCTGGTGGCACACTCATAGCCTTTCCTATCTGTGCACATCCCTATATATATTGTAATTATTATCATTAATTATGGTACAGCTTTGTGGAGTATGAATGCTGCCTGCATGATATGTTGCCAGCCCACAATAGCTGGTATATGGTATAATAATATTTTTTGGTCTACTACTTACATTTTTCAATGTCTCTGGATATTTATCCCAATCGATATCAAGTTTCCAGCAATTGCTCAATCTCAGCAATTGCTCAATCTTGCTCTTGTGGTTTTTGAACGACTGCGTTCAGGTGCAGGACTTGCCATTCTTTTACCTGTGCACGCGTATTAACTAGATCTATGAATATATTATTATCTATTACTAGATAGTTAATTACACACGCCACGCCTACAATAATTATTACAAAATGGATGATCTCGAGGCAACAAGAAGAATGCTATTTGCTACTTCATGGCTACCATCTGACACTCCGAACTACTGGAATATGGTAGCAAAATTTTCAAAATCATCAATAACACCAGAGTCAGCTAAAATACAAATGGAGAATGTGCAAGTATTTAGCCATGAATGTTTCATTTCTGATCACAACCTCACACTTGAACTAATTGAAATGGAGTGTCCTGTTACCAAGAAGCATTTAGGAATCCCTCTCGTGCCTCTTAATGATTGTTGTCTGTCTTGTGGTGGAAAATTTCACCTACGAAAAGATCGACCAGCTAGACTAACTTTGTACACTGAAACAGTGGGGACTGTTCTTGCATCTCATTTTCATAAGTACTGTCAAAATTCAGGAAAGGGATGTAAGTTTGTTCAGTTCTATGGGTTTTACCGATCTGAAGATGGCAGTTTATGTTACAATCACAACTGGGATGCTTTACAATACTTCATCTCATCTCAAGAAACAGGATTTGAATTGAAAATGTTACAGCATTTTGATACAGAGCTATTAATAGGGCAACTTTCTTACAAACAAAAAGCAGACATCAAAAGGATATGACACCACAAAGAAGACATGCTCTAGCATTGACATTGAAAAAGAAGATTACATGCTTATTCATGGGTAACAATGTGTGTTATCTTTTTAAATACTTTATTATTTTATTACATGATAGATCGGATAAGAGACTTGCAATGGATAGAAGACGTTTTGAAGCAGCACACTTAAAGTATGCGTGCCATCCATCACTTGTACCGCGAAATCCACCAGCCATAGAGGACATAATCGAAACTGTAACGTTTCTAAACAGAAACATCCCTTTCGGAAGGGACACTGCAATGCTCGGCCGAGCTATTTGCTTTTATACACATTGTTATTGGCTGTCTTATGATTGAATATCCCAGGCAAGTCTATTCTTGTGCCACTTAAGCTTCCACTAAGGGTCATGGAGATTAAAAATTTTATCACAAGAATTATGTTATAGTCAAGTTTTATAATTGTTATAGTGCAGTGGTGGAGCAACAAGATTCATGATTTATGATGAAGAAGACAGTCTCCGTAGACAACTGGACTGCAAGGGGAGGTAGAGGGGTGATGGCTATGTACAACTACACGGCCTCCAAATCCAACAATCATTCATTTCTTTACCTCACCAGCTGCTTGGAGGCGGCAAAAAGTGCCACAAGGTACTCTTAAAGTACCTGTACTTCATATCTGACCCTGAAACTTCTTACCACAGGGACGTTGGACACCTGCATTGAAGAACTTGAACACCTGGGGTTGGAAGTTAAAAAACTATGAGGCGCTTCAAGTCCCCCTCCTGTTGAGGGACTGTTGGTTTTCCATTGACAACGAGGACTTTAGGAAGAAGAATAAATACAATGAAAAAAAGACAGAGACTTGCATGGACCAATTAATCAATTTAGATCCTTTCTTTTATAGATATTAAACTGTCATTATTTCCTTGAGAAAACAAGGGCATAGATTTAGGCAATTTGACTTTCTGGAAAAGAGAAGCAAGGTTGGACCCTTTCATCAACATGAAAGAGTTGAGTGAGACAAGAGAATCGAGAGTAGAGAAGAACGAACGAAAGATAGAGAGCGAGAGGGAATGAGAATTAATTTAATTTAATATTAATTTAATATTTTTTCATATATTACTGATTAGACACTTCTTCTAATTATTTAGATGGCAATATTCACCCTCCTAAGGAGGCATAAAGGCACTGGAATTGGGAAATGCCCTCTGGCTCCTTTACCAAGAAGTTGTAAGTTGTTAATTAATTGATTTAATATTAATCTAATATTTTTATATTATTAATTTAATATTGTTTCATATATTACCAATTAGATTTTACTTCTAATTTTTTTAGATTGAAACTCACCCTCCAGCTACCCTGCTAAGGAGAAATAAGGGCACTGGAATGATACTTCCCATAACTCACCAGAAAGACACCCCATTCTTACTCTCTCGCCTTTAATGTACAAACATGTACATGCAATGTAATGTGTATTGCGTCTTGATACATAATACAAAATAATAGCAATGTTTGTGCATACATTAATGTACATGCATAATATGTATGTACATGTATGTTACAATTGATTACATGAGTTTGAGCAGTTCCATCAGTTTTCAGTCATGAGATGGATTACATCACTGAGTTCTGCAAAGCTAAAGCATTAATTTGCTTTCATATTCAATTATTTTTGGATATTGCAATAGAGAATTCCTAAATTATTAACAATGATGATGATGTAATACTGGCTCTCTGTTCCAATAATAATATCAGAAGAACAGTTTATACTAAGATTGATAATGATAAATTTTGTGACAAATAGTGACAATAGTTCCCCTGCATGCAAACACCAGTTAATGTTTAGCAATGAATACACTTATTGCGCTAATGAAGCCATAACTTGAGCAGCAGTAGTTTACATTGACAATGGTACCTATCTTTTGATTGTAAATGCAAAAGCAGCAAGAGAAAGTTTTTGAAAATCCTCATCAACTCTCTACAAACGGATTTTAGAAGGACAAGTTTGGGATCAAATTGACTTTTTATGACCTGGGAGTTAAGTTCTGTCCAACCATCAACAAACCTTTGCATATGATGGACAAAGTCACTGTGGAATGGGCTGAGTTTTGAAGATGGTGATTTGCTATTTCCTAAAAAATAATGTCTAATTCTGCAATTCTACTCTCTTGTTGTGTTTCTCTGTTTAATAGATTAATCATTAAAATTTTAATATTTTTATCAGTATAATGTAAAAATTAGAATTATTTCAATTGTAAAAAAATTCATCATAAAAATACATAAAAATATTGGAGAATTAGTCAACTTCGTTCTCTGAACCAACCTATCAAAGTACAAACATATATATAACATTAAATTCAATAAACAATCTACTTACAGACACACTGAAAAAGGTAGAGTAATGCTTGACATAAAAATGCTCACATGGCAAAACCGAACTTTTGGAATAATGCATAATAACATTCCATAAATAAGAACAAAGTACATAATGCACTCTTTCATACTACAGAATTAGAGATAGAAAAACACAGTGTAGTACATGGTAACATGCAAGTAGAGAAAGAAACAATGAATGCATACATCACAACTAAAACCTTGCAGCAATAAATACCATTTAAAACAAAGATTATAAATATATTAAATACAGTTAAAATTAAAGTATAATACGATTAATAGAAGTTCAAGAATATTAATTTTTCAAAAGTGGCTCTACATTGAAAAAAGCTAATTTTGTCCGAAAAATCAGTTACTGTTTAGTGATGTTTGTTGTATGCAATGCGAATGCAGTTCTAAATATAGTATTGCTGTTACTTTCACTTTGTGAAACAAAAAAATTATTGCTTGTAAAAGTTTGTGTAAGGTGTGTTTTTATAACTCACTCCTCATAATTTATTGGAGCATTTGTAGGTCTCCACAAACAATTCACAGTATTCTTTTTTAAATTAAAAATAGAAATTATCTGTTCATACCTTAGCGCACGTACACTTCCATTTCTCTTTTCCCACTTCTGCTTTTGGCTACAGTTTCAAAAGTGTAATAAGAGCCAAATCACTAGAAGTAATTGCATATACTACTTCATAATTAAAACAATAATAATAATGATAATAATAATAATAATAATTGTTGTTGTTGTTATTGTGCTTATTGTTATTGTTAGTATTATTATTATTATTATTATTATTATTATTATTATTGTTATTATTTTTATTATTATTGTTATTGTTGTTATTATATCCACATAATAATAATAATTATTATTATTATTATTGTTGTTATTATTTCCATTATTACTATTATTAAAAGCAGGACTATTATTATTATCAATATTGGTAGAATGGCAGATGACATTGTATTTAACATAGAGGTATCTATAAATTGAATATAGGCTGATTCTGATCAGAATTAGATTTTTTACGAATTTTTGAAATTGCTCAAAATGCCATATACATGTACAAATGTGTATGTGCTTGTCAGCTCATGAAGAATGTTGTTTAGCCCACTTAGCATGTTGTGTGGGAAACCATGGGTATGCATCATAGGAAGGGTTAGAGAAATAGAGAAAAAGGCTCAATGTTAAAATGTTAATGAGAGATAAATACTGTGGATAATAGACAATAGTAATAGTAATAAGGCATAATAGTAACAGTAATACACAAATGTTACAAGCACTAACAGTGATCCATAATACTAAAGGTTTGTGAAAAATAACATATTGCTTAAAGGTTACACAGTAATAGTAATAGTATCAATAGATTTACTTAACTATGCATATCCATATAATATAATAGTGATGTACGCTGTAATGCATTCCCATGGCTGTCACAACACAAATACAACACATACATCTAGCTATATATTACTTAGCATGCAAGTGCAAATCTTAATAAACGAACTGAAATCTGATGTCTATTAAGATACTACAACAGATACAATTAAGTCCTTGTAATTGTGTGGGTTTAATAGTTGAATCTCTCTCTACACGTAAGAAGGAATTGAATTCTGTTGTCTTATAATTGAAACCACTTATTGTACACATAGCATAATGCATGCACACAATGTGATTGCATATAATTGATTACATAATTCTACTATTATTGATGTCTTTTAGTTTGAATATTGTTTGGTAATGAAGGCCCACAGGAGGAAGTCGGAGAAGTGATACCACATTAGGAAACTCACTGGACGTGTCGATAACGAAAGCTCGACGCATCATCAATTCATCACATGACAATTAGCTATGTGAACCATAAGAATTGAGTTTTACTGTACATTGGTTATTGTAATTCTGCAACAATTAAATTTTTAAATTGAAACAAAGTTTTTATTTATTTATTTATTTGTTCATTAAGTATTAATAAAAACTCTTGTGTGAAATTATTGCCTACAGAATACAATAAGATTGTGAATTAATTTAATAACACTGGTTCGATCCTTACCAGCTGATATATGTTTATCCTTGTATATCTAGCTTGATCACCTTGACCTCATGCAATTCCTCATATAGTTATACATTTTGATCTTGTATCATTTTAACTTAAAATACCGTCATAAACCTGTTCAAAATCATAAGCATAATAGTGAATTGTACTGTCTATGTATAAAGCAATTACATGTATATGTACATGTAGTACTGTACACATGTATATAAGATAATTCACATAGCATTTGCATATATAATGTGATTGCAAAAAAATGTCATTATGAAACATAATAATAAATTTCTATGTATCAATCAGTCCAGTATGTTTTCAAACATATGTAAAATAAAAATATATGTAATTCATTTGTGAAATTGCAACATACATATAACATAATAATTAATGTATATGTAAGAAACAAGTCACAATGTATGCAAACATATATTTAAGACAAATATATGTGACGTAGCAGGCGAAAATGGTCCAGTTGGCGGCATTGGTTACCATTTGATATGCGACCAAAAACATGTCAAAATTTACTGTTATCAGAGTTTCATTGTTCTGATAGTAACATTATACCTTGATGTTATCATGTAATGTAAAAGTTTTGATACAAAGCCACAGTTGCATGTTTATGATGTCCTTTGCTAATAGCAACCAATGCCGCCAACTGGACCATTTTTGCCTGCTAGGTCACATATATGTAACTTATATGTCACATATAAGCCACATACATTCTGCATATATATTATGTACGCAACATATAATTTTGTAGTACCTGGATAACCTAATGGAGCCATTAGTGAGTGCAACTCACTAATTAATTTGGAAAATTTTTCATACTTTTTCTTCTTTCAACTTCTTCTATCGTCAGGATAATCTTTTATACAAGAGAACCGCTCGAGTTGGCTTTTACATCATTCCTTTGTGCTTGGGTCCAGGACCACAAAGGTAGTTTCAAAAAGAAGCAAGAACAGATAACAAAATGGAAGACAAAATCCAGCTGCAGACACCGCGTGGGTTTGTGGTTTGACGCCATTTTAATTTATGCGCACGTGATCAGCATGAATATAATTAACCTAACCACACAATCATAACAGAATGCAATTTATTACATTAAGAAAAAAGAATGGAAACAAGTAAATAGAAAACATTAAAAATGGAAAAGTAGTAGGATTGAAGTGGAAAAAAGTAAGGAAACAAGAAGGTACTTGCAAACTGGTGTGGTAAAAATATCCTACACCACTGCATGAAGAATATAATCCAAAGCATCAGGTTTGCACAGAGTGGGGTGAATCCTACTTAGTAACGCTACCGCGTTACTAATAGCCTTGGGTATTTTTCAGATCTTTTAAGTTTTCTTAAGATGGTCGTAACTTGAAAAATTGAAGTCAGAATTAGCTCAAATTTTCTACACAGCATAAGGACATCAATATGTATCAAAAATGTAATAAAAATTTGGGGTCATTTTTTAGCCATTTTTGGAAAAACGCATGGGCTATATAGCCTTGGGTATTTTTCAGATTTTTGATGTTTTCTTAAAATGTGACCATAATTGACAAAAGGGCCCTTACGGCGGATTTTAAAATTGATCATTATAATGGAAAATATCAACCTGTGAGTGCTTTGTTAGACAATCATTGTTTCTAAAAGTTTCATGGTAACTTTTTGCATCCTGTGGAGTAATTTTATGATAAATGGGGCTCAGGAAGTTGGATTTCTTAGGCTAGAAAGACAAATTTCACTACCCGCCATAAGGTACCTTTTGTCAATTATGGTCACAAATGGTTGTAACTTGAAAAATTGAAGTCGGAATTAGCTCAAACTTTCAACATAGCATTAGGACATCAATATGTATCAAAATGTAACAAAAATTTATGGTCATTGGTAATGTCAAAACTTGACGTTGCCTCTTTCTCCTTCTGCTCCTAACGATTTCAATTTCTTTCCTTTTTTATCCAGTATTGTTACACAGTGACCATCACGCTCAGTTATTATAACAGGGCCGAATCTTATATACATTATATACAATCTTAAAGACATATGCTTTACATTTACAAATGTACACACACATGTATATGTAAAAATACATGTACATGTAAATTTTACTGTATGAAGTACCTTAAGATGATCAATAAGATGAACTGCTTTCTCCTTAATCAATTTCAATCGATCGACTAAAATTTTTTCTAAAATAAAATCAAAAGTCATAAACAGTCTTTACTGTGCCTTGTACAAGTACCAGTAGTAATATCAATACTATAACACTCATAATTTCATAATTCCATTTCCATACTCTGTACCTTCATGTTTCAATGCTGCAGTGTGCTCTCGTCTCGTGTTCTCCATCTTTTGCTTTATTGCTAGTTGAGCCGGAAAAGGAGGAACATTCACTGGAAAAGAAAAGAAAAAACAAATTAAATGTACAAAATGTAATTAAATGTAAGATCTAAGCAAGATCTTACATTGCATGAATGCATAATATAGTGTTGGGAAGAGTTAATGTTAAAGTTTTTGATTGAAAGTGATTAAAACTTCAGTTTCTTAATAATGCTGCAACTACTGTTAAGGCTATCGTGGGTTGTCAACTACTTCCTGTGACGTCACATGATTTGTAAGATCTTTCACCATTTGTATGACTCAAAATACTGTGATGTGGGATTTCACAGTATCATAAGATCATGGCAGATTTTTTAAGATTGTCAACTTATGAGATTTTGTAAGACCTTTTGAGATTTTAAGCTAACAAGATCATGTTATTACTTACAAAGTTTGATTACCTCAGCGGCTGCTTCTTCAATGAAACGAATCTCCTTAGACAACTAATAACAAGAACAGAAAGAAGAACATATAATTATTAAGTACATTAATATACACACATATAAATGCATAATTAACAAACACAATTGTACTTGTAATTACAAGTACATGTTCATGCATGTAAAAAATGAATAGACTGTAGTTATACTAAAATGTACAGTACATGTATATTTACTCTAAAAATGAAGAGAAATATAGTAGGCAGTATTGGTCATACATGTAAATGTACATTGATAACTCACTAGTTTAGATGCTAGCACTAATGCTGTATTATAACTGTGTACTATCAGTTGTGTGTCCAGTGATAGATCAGATATGTCCTCGGTCCCTGGAGGAGGAGGAGTCGGCTCACACTCAACCTTCTTATGACCTTTCTCTTCAACTAGAGGAGCCTCAGGCACTGTGATTAACTGCCTTATTAATAGGGGGACACTAGGGCAGAGGAGAGAGGGTATTACATGCATACATGTACTTGTACATGTGTACATTTACATGCATATACATAATTAATTTATTAATTAATTATAATAAATGAAGATAAACTAAAAACAATTATTTAAGGCAGAATTGTACATGTAAATTACATCAACTAATATTATACACAATGTACATGCACATGTACCATTTATCTTCTTCAACTGGTTTAGGACTTTCTTTCTTATTTTTATCACCTCCTCCTCCTCCTCCATCAGTGGCATATAAACAAGGAAAATAAAATATATAAAAGACAGTAGATAGTGCAAAGATTAAAAAATGAAAAAGGACAAAGCCTAAAAATTTGCGTAAGCCAAAAAGGAGTTGTATTGATCAACACACAAAAGTACAGTGTACATGTACAATGCACATGTAATAAAATTTCAAATTTTAAATTTAAAATTCTAAGTCATAAAAAATTTCAATATTTTAT
>NW_003547726.1:3598-14500 GCF_000090795.2 Amphimedon queenslandica | reverse complement strand
ACAAGAGACAACAGGTGTAGCAAACCTGTTTACACAAGAGATAATCTCATGAATACAAAGATACCAAACCACATGTACATCACATGCATTGATAGCCTCATACACACATTAAATCATATCACATCAGCTATATCAACAGGAACATACAATGTACATGTACATGCATTTATAAATAGAATTACTTACCAACAATGTCATATTCATTGGTCCTACTAATGGAAGCATTGACAATATAACTTGATAAATAATTTGACGACACGCTGACCATGCAAGTGTATACACCAGAATCCTCAGAAGAAACAAAATATTGAAATTGTAAAGTCTTTCGATACTGCCCTCCACTAGGATTACTCGATAACTGTTGTAGGTTTTTCCTCCCATTAGAAGAAAGTCCAGAACGAACAATTGTGTCATTGAACAGTATATCAACGCTGACTGTAACTGTAGGATCATTGTGTATGTATAATGAATCAATGGAGCATTGAAGGTCACGTCTGAGACCAGCGTAATAGGGTGGAGATAGGTAGTTAAGAGCCAACACAACTGAATTAGGCTCAGGCACTGTAAGAGAGAGATAGGGGAAAGAGAGAGAGAGATGAAAAAAGAGAGTTAAGATAGAAGGTAAACAATTAAAAATGGAGTCTATAGTGAATGTGCATGTTCTGTACATGTACATGTACATGTATGTGGGAGAGAGAGAGAAAGAGATTGAGGTCAGACAAAATAACATCTGTCATAACTCACAACACTATAACAACATCACACAATATCACTCACTATACTGCAGTCACACCACATGTACATGTTAGCCACACATACATATACTGTACGTGTACATGTACTTGTACATGCAATACAGCATACCAATACTGACTGTAGATAGTGTCATTATTATAAAGTATAATTAAGCAAAACAACTCAGTACAGTAACTGATGCATGTTCTCTAATAAGGAATGAGTGTCAGTGAGTAATCCTACTATCAGCAGTGTATGCATTATTAGTGTGTATAGTGGTAGACTGTGATTGGGTTGATAATGATAAAACTTCCTTATTCAATTTCATTCTTTCTCGAGTGTTTACACACACACACACACACATACACAGGCTCAAGATTATGTCTCCATATCTTAATCATTGTACATGCATAGTCACATCATACATGTATGTACATGTACATATTTATTAATACTGACACTTTTAATTCTTTGCAGCTACTAAAAAGCTCTGAATTCTCTTATTTCTCTCTCTCTTTCTTCCTCTCTCTCTCTCTCTCTCTAAAAAATTTCCTTCTTTCTTATTTCTCTCCATACATGTTAAACGCATGTGCATGTACAAGGTTATCCATACTTACTTGACACAGTGATTAGTGTGGTATTAGACACAATGAGATTATATCCAGTATCAATGAATGAAGACGAAACATTAGCCACGCAAGTATAATTACCAGCCTCTTCAGAGAGAACCATACCAAGATTAAGATTAGAAGTTCCCTCGGCTAAATTAGTAGTGATACCACTCCCAGTGAAAAGAAAAGAGTCCTTGTACCAGGTTATGGAAGCAACAGTTGAATTGAGTGAGTCTGGTAATAGCGCAGCACACATTAGGGTGTACTCTTCTCCCAGTGTGAGGGATAGGTCAGGACTGGGGTCTAGAGAGAGGGAGAGGTAGGGAGCTGAGAGAGGGAGGGAGGGGGAGAGGAAGGGAGGAAGGGAGGGAGGGGGGAGGGAGGGAGGGGGAGAGAGAGGGAGGGAGGGATTTAGAAAAAAAAAGAATAAATAAATGTACATTTTTAGGAGTACAATCTAGCAATTGTACTAGTACATGTACATAAAAAGATAATAAATAAAATAAAGAAAAAAGATTAAACTAAGACAGAAACAATTGTACATGTACATGTACATTCATGGAAAAAGATACAATAAAACGGTTTTAAAAATAAACACACACAAATAAATAATATAAACCAACAAAAGTATCTCACTACAGGGTAGACCCTTCCAATAAAATAAACATAGAAAATAAACAAAAATTTATAAATAATTCCAAATAACAACTACATGTATAAACAATTCAAAAAAATAAATAAAATAAAAACTGAACCTTAATAAATTATTATGTATCAATCAACATACCATCAATATCAACCTTAATGGTAGCTCTACCATCCACAGCACTACCATTGACAGCATCACAGGAGTACTGACCAGTGTGTGATAGTCTGATAGGACTCAGGGTAAGCAACCTACTAACAGAATTAGCATCCTCTCCAATACCACCAAGCATCACTCCTTTACTCATATCAGAGACTATAGTCACATTATCCTTCATCCATCTTATCTCCAGTGACACATTATTTATCTTATTAACAGTACAGTTTAGATAGAAAGATTCACCAACTTCCTGCGATCCCATGGTCGTCACGGCAACTCGTACGTTACCTGCCGCTTGCACGGTCACGGACCCGACCGTGGTATCTATGGTAACGTTGTTATGACGCAGTGATTTGACCTCGCACCTGTACGTGCCGAGATGATTCACGGCATTCTCAACAATGAGGTCATTCTTGTATGTACACTGCTCCCTGTCCATCACCCTTTGGTTCATTGTGAATCCACTGCCAGGGGATAGCTGGACATTGTTGTGCTTCCATACAACTTGAGTTGCTGGCCAGCCAGTGGTTATACAGGTAACTATGATTGACTCGTTATTAGTGCTGTATTCAACTGACTGGACTTCAAGAGATGCTAAGAGAGAGAGGGAGGGAGGGAGAGGGAGGAAGGGAGAGGGAGGGAGGGAGAGAGAGAGAGAGAGGGAGGGAGGGAGGGAGTGAGGGAGGGGGAGAGAGAGAGAAAGAGTGTGTGATAACAATAAAGGAAAAGGAAGACAGATAAAGGTGATTAAGTACACTCTATGTTCATACAAACTGTCAACAATCCATAAGTGTAGATACATATGATATAGCATTAACATGTACAGTACATGTGAATGTACTAATTGATAAAGTACTACCCTGACACAATACTTTCACATGCACATTTGTATGCTTTATACATGTACTTTATAAATTCATTTTCCTAATATGCTATCTCCTCGATTACACAAAGATAACTGACTCACTAAAAATATCAAAACTATATTAGAACAAAAATAATAAACTAAGGACACCAATACACCATCATTACAATGACTAAGCACTTGCTCAGGATAATCCCCCAGTGATGACTCTACAGTCAATTCATTTTCACCTTGACCTTCAGATTAATATACTACCAGCAGAGCAACTTTAAGTGCATGTACACATGTACATGTACATTTAAGTACATGTATAGTTGTTGTACATGTACATGTATGCATGTACTGAAACAGCTAAGGCTTTGACAGTCATCAATTTAAGTGGAAAGTTATTTTAGTGAAGAGCATTAAAAGATGTCTATGTTAGTACATGTAAGTGAATTGATATTAACTTGATGTTATTCATAAAAAAAATCTTAACTAGAGTGTACATGTACATACATGTACATGTACATATTGATGAATATTCTTTCTTTTCCTCATTATAGACAGTACAGGCTCTCATTAGAAACCACAAAATGTGAATATTTATACATAAAAGAGTAGGAGAGAAAATGAATCACATGTATAACAGTGACATCAAAGGGACATTATTATGACTAACATACTGCAAGTGAATATAATAATAAACACATTTTATGTACACTGTACATGTACAAGAATCATATACCCAATAGGTAGTGGGAGGTACACAGTATTATATAGAGCATGTGGATAACATGTGCCAATGCATGTGTAGTGCATGTGCACCCACTTACTAGTATTACTAGAGCCAGAAGAAGGCTCTCTGCTCCTTGGAAAGACAGCAAATGATGTATAAGAAACACCACCAGTTGAATTAGTATATTGACAAGTATATACCCCATTAGTAACACTATTTATTGAGGTCTGACCATTCTTTCTAAGGTACCCTGCCTCCCTGTTTGTGAATGTAAGAGGTTGGGAAGAACCAGTTGGAGTGAGTATTTGTGTAGCATCATTGTTAGTGCTAGTGTCACCAGTGTAGCATCTGACCTCAGAGACATCACTGTATACTGATATTGCAGTGTTGTTTGGTAGGAGTCGCCCTGGGGGAGGATTGTTGTACCAAACAGTTGTACCTTTGGGAGAAAAAAACAATGAGAGGACAGAGGGGGAGGGAGGGGGAGGGAGGATGTGAACATAAAAAGAGAGGGACAAACAAAGAGAGATAGAGAGAGAGATAAGGGAGAGAAGGATAGAGACAGGGAGAGTAGAAAAAGAAAGAAAAAAGAATAATTGAAAGAGTACATGTATATACATATACATAAAATGGAAAAAAAGGACAGAGAAATAAATGAATATATTTTAATAAACATACATATATGTAATTCATCAATCGGGAATTATAATGTTGATAATATAATACACGTGGATAATAGAGAAATGTGCAACAAACAACATGTAATATAAACACAACAAGCCACAATAACAATAATACAATGATAATAATTATAACAACTACAATATAATGTACAGTAAACCATATTATAATACATTACATTACAACACACAAACACACACACCACGTGCCCAACTACTCAATACAGATACAAATATGGACATACAAGTACATACATGTATACTATACACATACTATATACATGTACACTATATACTGTACATACTATATACACTACACTACACTACACTACACACACACACACACACACACACACACACACACACACAGGCCAAGTACCCAACTCCTCATACACTACAATATACATGTACTCACACATTATGCAAATATGGACATACATGTATACATGTACAATGTACCATTCATACATAGTATATGTACATTATTCATAAGTACATGTACTGTAGCTACCTTGTACTGATATTGTATAAGTGGCAGTGTTTCCTCCTGAGTTACACACATGATCTCCTGTATTAGCTCCACGAAGGAACAAACCAGTAATGTTACTAGTAGTGACTGCTGACTCAGAAAATGATGAGGTCCATGAGTAAGTATTAGTAGTGCTAGAACAAGTTAGAGTGACATTCTCTCCTGCTTGAAACACAGCTGGAGAGGAGCGGGGAGGAGCTGAAGTTATGGAGACATTACCAACAACTGGAACAAAGAGATTAAAAATAAAATTAATAATAATAATAATAATTAGATAGAGATAATTATGATACTAATAATATATGTACATGTAATCATAAAGTACATGTGTTTAATAATACTTGTGCTACACTTTATTGAGGAATGTGAAAATAAAAATTATTATAGTAAAAAAAACTAAAAAGACATGTATATAATAATCTTGAATATGCATGTATATGTATTACAGTGTAGATTTATACAAGTGATAAAACACTACTACAGGAAATGCTCTTAAATATATTCAATGTAAACGAGTACATATAAAATGTATATTAGGTAAACAACTCGTGACTTTAATTTCTCCCAAAAATCACTAACCACTTGCAAGTTGATTTTACACTAATTTAAAAAGTACAAGTGTGAAATGCAATAAATAATAAACTGAAAGAGAGAGACACAGAGATATTCCTAGTATTAAATCTATGGCTATTGATATAAATGTACATCAGGATACGGAGTGATTGGGTTGATGGGATAAAATGAGCCCCATATCAATTAATCCTGATTATATTCACGTTATGTTCTACCTTACCTATTAGTGGTGCCAATAATAAGAGATATAAGATGAGGCTCCCTCTTAGAAGACATCTGAAAACAGGATCAGAGAAGGAAAGAGAACAAAGAGAGAGAAAGCGTCGACCAGGCTTCTCGTTAAATTTATAAAGCAATGAGCCACGCCTACTAATAACACGTGGGTGTAATGCGGAAGAGTCCGAAGCTAGTGCACGCTAAACACGTGCTGAAAAATACCAAGCTGCTTTTGAAAATGCTGATAAGTACTATGAATTAAAATAATGCAAGCATTCACACACGTCTAGAAAATAATGTAACTAAAATACAACAATATGGTACACCTAGCAAAGAGCATATAAAACTTTGAACAATTTGTACACAAAGAGTTGATTAAGTTATAAATCAGACTTATCAGTCACAGTTGGTATTTCATATTCAGTAGAAGATGGCGGAAGAGGAATCTCATACTCATCATTAGTTGTATCATACACTGGCTCAACAGTTGATCTATTACTTTAAATAATAATAATAATTGTATTTTATATAACTGACTGTGTTTGTTGTACTGTACTATATGCTGGACTATTCTTCATTAGTATATCATCAGCAGTACTGTATGTGTGTGTGTGTATAAACATAATGTAATAGTCAATAGTGTAACTAACTTTGTTTTAAATTCAGTTACATCATAAGCTGGACTGCAATCCATTACAATCTCATTATTGGATTGTCTGAGAACCACAAACTTCAAGTTAAGTAATGATTGTGTACATTTACATACCTCTTTTGATTTTGAGTTATTTTAATGTATATAACCAGTATTACTATAACACTCATAGATACAGTTAATAGTGATGTTGATACAGTCACACCAATTATCACTCCAGTATTACCTCCATTATTCACTAACTTATCATCTTCACCAGTAGTTATGTTACCAATAGCCCTTGGTCCATTACCTTCTGAAGTATTAGCAAACACATAACAGCTATAGACCACCCCTGGCCTGAGACCAGTTATATTATGCATGTAACGTGATTGGGTCATTTCTAGCGTATCCTCCACAGGGACCAGCTGTGGGGGGATTTGGTTACAACCGACTGTGTAGTTGGTGAGGATTCCGTTTTGTTGCAGTTCAGGTATCGGTAGCCATGAGAGGGTGAGAGTGGTGGAGTTTATTAAAGTGAGAGTTAATGATTGAGGAGCACCACTAGGAGCTAAAGAAGGGAAGGGAAAAAAAGAAAAAAAATTAATTCATGTACATGTACACGTACATACATTATGAAGAAGTAATGAAACATGAAACATCATGTTTTATGCAGGAAACATGAGTCAAACAGTTGTGTACATGCTGAATTTTTCCGACAGGGTGTACATACAATGTATATGTAAAAGTTATAGTACTTAGCTTTTAAAAAGCAAAAACTTTTCATAAGTAATAAATATAATATTTTTAAGATGAAGTATACACATTCAAACCTTAATAGATCTTCAATATTGCAGTTAATTAATTAGTAATTAGTACAAAAGTGACAGCTACAGCTCCAAAAAATATGGTACATGTACATGTAGTCTCTCTCCCTCCCTCCCCCCTCTATCTATTTCTTACCACTAGGTTCAGTCATTGGTGTATCAATAGCAGGTGGTCCAGCCCCCACTGCATTACTAGCAGTTAAACTACAACTATAAGCCGTGAATGGTCTCAATCCGCTAACAGTGGCATTAGTTAGATCAGGAGTATAATTTATAGGAAATAAAGATGGTACAATGTTCCTTTCAAGCTCAGTGCATGATAGTGTGTAGCCAGTGATCATCCCATATTGGAGGAGAAGGTTTGGTGGCTCCCAGGAGAGTGTGAAATTAGTAGAAGTGATTGTGTGTATCATGAAATTAAGAGGAGGTCCACCGGGAGCTGGAGAAAAAAGAATGAAATAAATTAATAATAATAATACATTATTATTATTATTATTATTATTATCATCATCATCATTATTATTATTAATCATTATTATGATTATATTCTATTAGAGTTAATAAAAATTAACAAAAAATAATAACGATTAATATCTACATATCTACATCTACTACTGTAATACTAGCTTTCTATTGCGAATGCAATAAAATGTTTTGGCTGCTACTACAGGTACATGTACACAAATTTGCCAAAATAGAATCTGCTAATTATAACAACTTGTCAAATTTAACTCCAACAAGTACTTCTACCTGTACAGCTTAAGTAGATTGATACTGTATAGTACTGTTTTAACAAATGCACATACGTGTACGTGTACATGCACATGTACGCATATACAAGTATATATAAATGTACTACTCTAAAATTTTAATTTTCAAATTTAAATTTTTAAGACAAATGCAATTTGGCAAATTGTAGAAGTACTTTTAAATTTTTTAAAAATAATTAAAAATAATACTAATTATAAGTATTAATAGTAAGCAAGAATATTTATTAATAGTAATGACAATAATAATAATAAGGATTACCAACAATAATAATCATAATAATAATAACAAAAATACTAATAATATCATTACTTTCTTGTATAGTACTAATATAAGCAATAGCAGTAGGACCAGTACCAGCATCATTAGACGATGTCAGAGTACAATTAACAAGAGTCCCTGGACGAAACCCACTCAGAACAAACTGAGCTGAACCACTCTCATTGACAATACGAGGAAAACTGGGTGTGGTTATTAAATTAACGACTCCACCCACAGTTTCGTAACAAGTAAGATTATAAGTTAATATGAATCCGTTCCTGTGTTCAAGGGGAGGAGGGTCCCAGGAGAATGAGAGAGATCTTGAGTTAGTGTTAGTGGTTATAGTGAAATTACTAGGAGGAGCAGTAGGGGCTGCAGACAATAAGAAAACTAAAAAATAAATAAATATAAAATAAAATAATTAAAAAATAAATTACATGTTTACACTTTACACAGTAGATGAAAAATTTTGAGGGCCTTGCCTTTCACTGATTTAAGAAAAAAATAAAATTTGCAAAAATCAAGATACATACATGTACATGTACATGCATGGACATGTACATGGTAGAAAAATAATAGTTCAAAATAAAGTATAAATAAAAAATTTTCAAGGGCTTTAGCTTTTGCTGATTTTGAGACAATAAAATCCACAAAATCTAAATAGTGAATGGCAGAATGCTTGATTTAAATGTACAAAAATATAAATGATTTCTGGGTGAAAGTCTAATCCTTTAAAATTTTGAAATCATGTACATGCATGTCCATTGACATATTGAAACAATGTTATGAATTGCATTTAAGATCTCACGTTTTTCTCTGGTCTTAAAACTATTAGCACTACTTTCAGTAGATCCTTCAGTATTAGTTGACCTAATCCTGAAATAATAGACTGTATCATGAGTCAAATCAAATAGATCAACCGTTAACACGGAATCAGTAATCCTGAAATTAGTTGATCCATTAACGACAGAACTTAGTCCATTCATATTAGTTGAATTAATTCCATAAAGTACAACATATTCCTCAGGAGTGTATGCTATACTGGGGACTATCCACCTGATGGTGGCTGAATTATAACGAATGTTGACAGCAGTAGTGTTTACTGGAGAATGAGGGGATGATGGAGCTGGGGAGAGAGAGAAAGAGAGGAAAATAAATTAAAATGCACATTGTGTAATGATAATGTTATTGCTTAACAGATACAATAAGCCAGATTTATTGTGACTTATTAATTTTCCCTATTGGTTGCTTATAGCAACTATATTACATAATAAGAATTTTATGAATTTATTGAATGTTCAATATATCACATAATGAATGCTTGTCAAGTAAGGCTTAATTTACATGCAATATGCTTAGGCATGGTAGAAGCTATAATTGTATTTTTATAGTACAGTTTTGAAAATTCCAGGTCTGCAGTGCATCTAATTTCTTGATTTTTTCTTCCTTTTCGCCACTGGAATTTTCATCTTTTACTTGAATCTTTTCTTCTTTTATTGCCAACCCAGCCTCCTTTATAAGTTTGGTGGAAGTGTGTTCATATTTCTGTAGCCCTTTTGAACTCCTGTGACCTGAAAATTCAGCTATGATTTTTTCTGGAATGCCTGCGTTAAACATTCTTGTGCAAGCTGTCGCTCTCAGACTATGATTTGTGTATCGATTACTAAGTCCAGCCAACTCTGACATTTTTGCCATCATATTTTTGAGTGTATTGACTCCTATAGGTGTTACCTGGTACCATGGACATGTTGGATCACTATCTATTCTCTGCATTGGCTACATATAAAAGGCCTTTGGATTCTTAGGTAGTTTTGATATATAAAGATCAATCAATTGTACTGGACACATGCCTGGTATGGAATAATCTGGCTGCGCATGTAGTATTGTGTGTGTGTGTGTATGTGGGTATATATAGCTGACTTTATTAGAATCCAGATCACTTAGTCTTCCCTGATAATTTTTCGACCCATGCTCTACGTACTGGTAGTAAGTGTCTTCATCGTATACTCCATGGTCTTGAGGAAACCTACGAAACTGATCAATGGTAAGGTCGCAATGTTCTTGACCACCTTTCAGTGTGAAAGAAAGACCAACAGTGTAAAATACAGCACAAAGGAGAGGCCAAGGTGAGTCTGTTCCCATAACTCCACTACTCCACAATAACTGCTCATCCTCTTTAGTTATTACTGCTGCAGCCTTCCTTATTGCACCAACCCCTTCCTTTCTTAAAGTAACACACACAGAGTCTATTGTATTCTGTATATCTCTAAACCTGAAATCATTCTTGCTAAACAGATGGTAGTCTAGCTTATTGTCTTGCAATATTCTCTGATACGCAGTGAGGAGACTTCTTATAGTGGCAGGGGGGTATGGCTCTCCGTTTTCCTTTCTAGCCTCACTTACAAAGCAACAAAGCCAATAGCAAACTACTTCCCAAGTTTTTACATGCTAGAAGGTCTTCAGGAACCTTTTCCTCTGACATGGAGTTCCTAAATGATACCCAACTTTGAAACATATGAAGAGCCCATTTATTTGCAAGTTTCGTGTTAGCCGGTACGGCACCTTTTGCCTTCTCTGTTGTTTCTTCCGTTGTTATTGGAAGTAGAAAACGACGGTTAGGGCCAAGAACCAGTGGGCGCTTCAGAGGTACAGTGGAAATTTGCTCTAGAGCAGCTCTCTTCAT
>NW_003547726.1:0-3352 GCF_000090795.2 Amphimedon queenslandica | reverse complement strand
TTACAAATACAAATACATTTGTACATGTACACTTGATAATTTCAATATGTGCATGACATCATAATTAATTGAAATAAAGTACTGACATTACCCAGTACCAAGTACATGTACATGTACATGTAATACAATTAAGCACTAAATGTTTTTTTTAAATCATAAAAAATTCAAACTTGATCAGAATCAGCTCAAACTTGCTAAACAACATAAGAACATGCATATGTATCAGAGAATATAATAAAAATAAAAATTTCTTTCCTGATCAATTTTGACGAAATTTAGCTGAACACTTTGCACTATAGTCCAGGGTTTTTGGCCAGTTCTTATGCATCAGAAAATACTGTCACCATTGTCTATACCTGAAAGACCTTGATTCTTATTATAATTACTATATCTACAGACAAATTACTATCACTACACTATAGCTGCACGTATTATATTACCATTACAGGAGTATCACATAATCATTGACATTACTATTACTATTAGTCTATCATTCATCCCTACTATACAATTCAACTCTTCTATTGTACATGTACATGTACAATATAATTGTACACATGTAAGTATAGATGTATTACATTACCCCTTCCCTACACTTACCAGTCACTATTATACTAATAGCTTCAGTAGTACTAGCAGTAGGATCACCAGGTACATTCACTGATACAGTACATGAATAATTATAGCTACCAGCTGTAGTATAAGTCTGTTGTAGGGAGCTCTCACTAACAGCACCAGTTGGATTAGTAGCTGGAGTAGCACCTGATACTGAAGGGCCAGACCATGTAAGTACTTTAGGGAACACTAGAAAGTCAAAGGTCATCAGTTGCAAGGTTGCAGTACACATTAGTGTAGCTGTGTTGAATGAAGGATGATTAGGAAGGTGGTATCTTGTGGAGTTTAATACTACTGCTGGTTTAGGAGCTATATAGGGGGAGAGAGAGGGAGGGAGGGAAGGAGAGAGAGGGGAGGAGAAAAGAAATGAAGTGGTAAACAATGGTGGTGGGGGGTAGAGAGAAAAGGGAATTGGAAGGAACAAAGAGAGAGAGGGGGAAGGGTAGGTAAACTAAAAACAGTGAAAACAATATTAAGGGTGCTGCTCCACCACCCACGCACAATTTTTAATCTGTTGCTAAGGGAGCTGTTTTTCTAAAAGTACTTTAACAATCATAATGAAACCATTACTAGTTGAAAGACAGTAACTATATTAGTCTGTAAGCTAACTTGGAGCCTTTAACTCATTATAGCTATGGCATCAAGAGCTAAAATACTGAAGAATTTTCAAAGCAAAAAATTCCTCTTACTTTCAATTTGAATTACCAGATTTCTACGTGAAGGCAGTTCTTAACTAAACAAATTGATTAACATAGAGATATTTTTCTTTTTCTTCTTGCAATACCGTTTATTTTGATTTTCGTATTGATTGACACTACATTTTACTATGAGTGGATCTACGAGCCTCTCTCTTTGACTTGGCATTGGTTCTTCTCCTAATATATTTAATAATAATTAATAATAACTAATAATAATTAATAATGATTAATTATACTAGCCCTGTTTAATCATAGATATTAGAGTTACAGGGATAGGAAACTTCCGTTCGCGGGAAATCAAGCTACCTTCCCCATACCGTATTAATTCTTTCTAATTGTCAGTAAATTTCATTTTTACACTGAGCAATGGTGGCTAGTCTCTGATGTGCCAGGTCTTTCTCATCATCTTTCAGTCTGTTCAGGTCCACTGTATCAACTTGAAAATGAACTTGCAATGGAGCCATGTCTATATTCTTCCTTTACTTTAGTTATCTGATGTTTATTTTATTATTTGGCTCCTCAAAATTAGAATGTTGGTAATGCATCACTTTATTTCAAGTGTCTCAAACAAAAATTTTTTTGAGGTACTTAGAGTATTTAAAAACAACTGCTAATGGGTGGAAGACCCGGGATAGGTTATAAACTTTTTGTAGATGGGACCCTTTAGGCACTAGAACGTCCAGTTCTTGAGATAGGCGTTTAGAAGCACAACACAGCAAATTTGCTTTATTTGTGTGTAAAACACCACCAAAGTGACGCACAGGACTGCTTCGAGGCGGAAGACCTGGAGGACTGCTTGTAGAATTGGTCTACCTTGCTAATCATGAAGAATTTAGAAATGTGTTTGAGATACAGATGTAGAAGTGCAAAACAAAAATTTCGGCGTCATTTCGTGAAGATGTGATGTTTTGTAAAGTAGACACACTAGTCTATCACAGTTTATATTGAAGCACTATTCTAGAGCAATAATAACGCAACATAAAATCTTCGAAAAAGGCTTTTATCAGGCAGAGACAGTAGAAAATATCAGCCCAGACAGCAAATTGCCTAATTTTTGGGCTGTGTAAAAAGGGAAGGGAGCATCAGAATTATCCCGTTGCTAGGCTACAATATAAACTCAATGGGAATAATAAAACCGCAATCGGAAGTTTCCTATCCCTGTATACTCTAATATCTATGGTTTAATTGAAATATCTCTATGTTACTGTATGTGTAATCATATAAATATGCTCCATTGTAATTTGGTCTGATTCTGAGCACCACATGCAAAGTTTTTTGAAATTTTGCATTTTCTGGCATAAAACACCAATTTTATAATCTAAATTTTATTTTACATCTTTTTGGGAAGCCTTAGTACTTTTACTCCCTTTCTTAAAGGTGCTTCATAAAATTGAAACCCATTTATAAGAACCTATCACATGCACTGATAGTCTGATACACACATTAAATCATACATGTATATCACATCAACTATATCAACAGGAACATGCATAATACATGTACATGTATTTATAAATAGAATTACTTACCAACAATGTCATATTCATTGGTCCTACTAATGGAAGCATTGACAATATAACTTGATACATAATTAGACGACACGTTGACCATGCAAGTGTATATACCAGAATCCTCAGAAGACACAAAATATTGAAATTGTAAAGTCTTTCGATACTGCCCTGCACTAGGATTACTTGATAACTCTTGTAGGTTTTTCCTCCCATTAGCAGAAAGTCCAGAAGGAACAATTGTCCCATTGAATAGTATATCAATGCTGACAGTGACTGTAGGATCATTGTGTATGTATAATGAATCAATGGAGCATTGAAGGTCACGTCTGAGGCCAGCATAATAGGGTGGAGATAGATAGTTAAGAGCCAATACAACTGAATTAGGCTCAGGCACTAAAATAGAGAGGGGATGGGGAGAGAGAGAGAGAGAGAAGGATTGAGGTCAGACAAAATAACATCTGTCATAACTCACAACACTATAACAACATCACACAATATCACACTCACCATACTGCACTCACACCACAT
>NW_003547725.1:12428-14512 GCF_000090795.2 Amphimedon queenslandica | reverse complement strand
GTTAGAGAGTATGGTATCAAAGCCACGCCCTACAAGAGCAGAAACAAGTGATGTTGCAAATGCTGTTCTCGACGGAGCAGATTGTGTCATGCTGTCAGGAGAAACAGCTAAAGGTATGGGAAATCAGCAACACACACTTGATTATTATCATCGATAGCAATGATGATACTGTTTATTATAATTTATTATTAAGAATGAGCTAATATAGACAATGTGCATTGATAATCCAAAATGAAAAATAAATCTTATGCCCTTTGCTTATATTATGACAATATCAGATTATTTTTGTTTACTGCTGCGTGCACACTTGAGGAAATTGGTATAAATCAATATCTATTAGAAGATCAAACAATATTCTCTCTATTAAGTTTGGCATTGTTATTTTGTACTTGTATAGAGTTCCAGGGAATTTGTATTTGCCAGGAGTAGCAAGAGGATGAGGTTATTTTTTTGTATCATCAGGCCAGCAGCAGCTAACATAATCATGTCATTGTTTAAGCAAATTATTTACAAATTTTGTATTATTTGTTTTCATCCCATGCAGGTAAGTATCCGGTTGAAGCAGTTGACATAATGCACAGGATATGCTGCGAGGCCGAGTCTGCAATGTTCCATCGTGTGGTTTTTGATGAGTTACGTCTCTTGACTCCCAAACCGACCGAGACACTGACCACCACTGCTATTGCAGCAGTTGATGCTGCTTTCTTTCAGAATGCAGCAGCCATCATATGTCTAACTACTACAGGAAGGTAAGCATGTATTATTTTCATATTGTATTTCTTGATGACCTAATGCACTCACGGCCCATTTAGTTCTTGTGTTACTGTGTCAGTGTGCACTTCAGACTACACACATTTGATCACTTGATGATGTATAATTATTGTATCATTTATTGCTTATGTACATTTCCGTCTAAAAATCAGATTATAAAAAAAACATATAGATATCTCTCTGCCAGTAATGCTTAGTAAAAGAAAAATCACACTCCTCGCCTGCCAAATCTATTATGATGTCATTATATGTGTCTAGTATCTGTTATTATTATTGTTATTATTATTGTTGTTATTAATTGTGCATTCTTTTTTAAAGGACTGCCTTCAATTTGTCTCATTTCCGTCCTCATTGCCCCATCATTTCAGTCACTAGAGATAGAGAAGTCGCTCACATTGTAAGTGCCTACATGTACAGTACGATATCGTGTACATGTACTTGTATGGCCTCTGGCATGATTTGCAAGAATACAGTAACAGACGTAGGTACTTTTTTGTTGTAAGAGACGACGATAGCATGCAATAAATTGATTACAGATGTTTGATCTAGTTTCATAGTATAAACATATATTCTTGAGCCAATAGAGCCCTTACAGAAGCAAAGTAACTCGATCATTACATGATGTGTGACCATAGTGATCAAATAAACTAACATGTATCACACTCCCATGATTATCAGGATTTTTAATTGTAATTGAGTTTCAAAGTATTTTTAAGATGTGGTTTTCTCTATTGTGGTGGAGGACACCATGTCCTTATTATACTTCTCAGGATGTGTTTTATGAGAGTGTGTGCCAGTCTTTGGGCTTGAGAGCCCGTGGTTGTAGTGTGGGTAGCAACTGTATAAGTGCTTTATCTTGGTTTGATGATACATAGGGTAATTGAACCTCATAGTGACTCAATTCCTTTATTACATTTTTAACAATGTCTTAATGGCCAAGGCATGCTTAAACCTAATGAATATTTTAAAACATGCATGAATGTGATACCTTCATCTAATGTATACTATTAAAGTTTATTTATTCCTCATAGTGCCATCTCTATCGTGGCATACATCCACTGGTCTTCCCTCATCCAAAGGATAAATCAGACTGGGCAAACGATATGGAGAAGAGGTTCCTTTACGCCATTGAGTGGGGGAAAAAGAAAGGGTTCATACAGAAAGGCTCAACCATTATTGCTCTTAGTGGTTGGAAGCCTGGGCCAGCTAATACAAACACTATTAGGATCTTAATTGTGGAGTAACGGACTTAAGCCTTCTCCCATTGCTGACACTCATTATGTAGTTACACTATACATAGTCATAGCTAGCTT
>NW_003547725.1:5531-9135 GCF_000090795.2 Amphimedon queenslandica | reverse complement strand
GAGTTTGGCTCATATGCAGATAGCTTTAATTCTTTAGACATTGATGGAGTCTATGTTGATGGTGTCTCAATTACTTATGGTAGCAACCCACGCAAGCATATCTGGACCTATGCTGCTGGTTATGCAGAAGACAAGTCTTCTGATGGTTCCTCATGTCCTTGCATTACTGAATATGGTGGGGAGCCTACACCAGATTTTGTCAGCAATCATTATTATTGTGAGGCTGGAACAATAAATGCCAATCTTACCGATGGTAGACTGTACCCTGATGATCCACTGTGGGATGGGCTGCAGTGCAGTATGTTGGAGTCTCCTTGTTGTATTTCTACTGGTATGTCGTGGTTTGTTAGGTCAATAGTCAATTCAACTGATGATGATATTGAGCTGAGGGTGTGTAGCAGTGAAGGGTATCCTGATGAAGCCCTCCAATTGATATTATTGAACTATACATTCGCTGATGTAATCACATTAAGTTTTAATCTTTCCCCCCCCCTCTGCATAATTATTTTGTTTTTTTAATCTTGAGTGAATAACAAAGTCAAGTTTTAGGAAATAAATGCACTTTTGTAAATATAAATAAAATGCACTTCTGGCTATATGCATGTTATACCAGTAATGTAGCTTTCATGTACGTTTACATCTATATGTACATGATCGGTATAATGAATTATGAAATCAAAAACCCAACATCAAAGGAATGATTGCTTAGTACCTTGTTGCTGCAAAATTGGGCTGGAAGGTGAAGGAGACTGTATTTCTGACTTTGTGTATATAAGTCATGGAAAGTTCTGTTGTCAAGACCTTAAGGTCAGATAGTATCAATCTTAACCTTTCCTTGTTATGAGCATGTTTTATTCAAAACTATTATTGTAGTTAGGTGTAGCACCAGGATTATAGTGTGTATCAAGTTAACTTATTTTCTCAATTGTATTAATTTTATTGATGTCTTAACAATTATTATTATTTAAAAAATAATAATTAATATAAATATTATAAATCAATCAATCGATATCATTGTCACTATTCTCTTGATCACTCTCTCCTCCTCCCTCTCTGTTAATAGCAAGTCTGATAGTCTCCAGGAGTGTCCTAACTGAGTCTGTCAATTGTCCAATGGCTTCTTCAAGTCTTTCTCTACCTGCACCACCTCCAATAGCTCCTCCTGCTGGTACTTCCTCAGCCTCTTGTTCAGGTATACCAGCAACTCTCTGTCTTGGAGCTGGGGCCTGGGTATTGGAATGTAGAATGGGAGTATCAGACTGAAATATTGAGGAATGAAAATATGAGCATGGAAAGTATCTACATAAAAACCTGAATGACTAAGCATTAATAAGATTAGTTGAATAACTACATGTAGTTCTAACTGTATGGTGCTGTATTGTGCTACGCATAATCTGAAACAATTCTGATCATGATACCTATAGAGTTGTGGCAATTCAAAACATTCAAATATGGCCAAAAACAGCTGAGAGACTTGAAACACATTATGATCATGACATTGATGCACATTATTGTGTCTTTCAGTTGTAAGTGTGTGTGTTTCCAGTACCTCCATGTTAAAACTTGGTAATAAAGATCTTAAAAATAATGCCAACGGATGACTCTCATCATTTTCTAACGGATTACATCTCCTGCAACAAGAAAGGATAATAAAGATTACTAATACTGCTACTGCCAGTAATAATAACTGTCATTGTTTAATTTCATCACTCACAGCTCAACATTAATGGAGAAAAATCAGAGCATAAAAATACTTGTACATGTACCTATAAATCACTACCATACACTTCATTCATTTAATAAGCGTTTTAATATTTTAAACAATTAATTTAAAAGTACTACATTTACTTTTTTGAAGGACACTTGTAGCCCCGAGTGCTGTCCTCGGGTGGTAGGGGGTCATACATCATTATTGAGGTTCTTGTAATTTCCTAATAATACCAGAACCAGTATGAGGGGTCCATTAACATCCTTTCTCTTACTTGTGGCAGTGAAGTGCTCACTGATTCGAGGTCTGAGAGGACAACATGACGATAAATGTTTTTTGGAGTACCAACATAGCACCTCAGTCTCCTAATTAATTACGAAAAGTATTAATCATTAGAAAGAGATTGTTCATATTTTACTTTTCAGAGCACTGCTTGACAAGAGGGTCCCCATTGCTCACTCTTTCTATAACAACTTTGACATTCTTCTCCAACCATGACAGAACCTACATAATACAGACAAACCATTGGCTGGCCAAACTCCTCACTCATAAAAGCATGCTAAGTGAGCTAAACAGGATGGGATTCATGAGTTTGACTCCCTGTATTACAGTACAGGGACTTTGGACAATTCTTTTTATCAAAAATGACTAGGAGTATAGAGACTTTGGTCTGATTTTGGAGCAATTTTAGAAAATCATAAAAAATTCAATTAGTAACGCGGTAGCGTTATTAGTAACGCGGTAGCGTTACTAAGTAGGATTCACCCCCAAACAAAATGGCTGCCACGACTTTTGCAGCCTTGCTATACCGGGAAAACGAGCTCCTATGCTTACCAGACTTTATAGAGGACCTTATCTTGACCAGAGGACTCCATTGGTACCCATAGCGTGGCTCTAGACCTTGTATAAGAGAAAAGCCAAAAATCGGCGTACTGGCCGTTTTGTTCAGCCACCTTTTTTCATCTTCATCATCATCATCATCATCAAGAAAGTTAGTCCTGTCAATCCAGTTGTCGGTGTGTATCTCAGTATCAGTTGGTGCTACAAGGATAATTCGTACACCAATCTACTCCAACGGTCTATGCGCAGGTCCATGTCCCATCAGATCATTCTTCAAGTAAAGAAAAAGTGATACTGCCTGACTAGGATAGAGCCATCTTAGCTGCATGCCGCCATTTTGTTAATTAAAGAAGCATGTGCTCCAAAATTTGGGTGTGGTCGCGCATGCTCAGATCTGCAGCTCTGGAAGAAGCACTGAAGCAATTTATTTCTATGCTTGGAATCAACTACTGCAATACTTTAGTGGAGGTTTCCAGCTAAAAGAAGGTATTAATCTTACATGTTACTATTTTATCAAGTGTGTGATTTTATTTTATTTTAAAAAACAAACAATTAATTAATGTTATGATATGCAATGATAATATGAAAGACAACAGCCTGGAAGAACAGGAATAGATGCAAAATTGTAGGGAAGATGGACACTCTCAGCTCACAGCTTCTTGAACAAGGACTTGTGTCAAGACTAGTATTAATTTCACTTGTCATCAGGATAGTTGATATTCCTTCAGCATATGTCTATTCAATGCTGTCTCTCAGTCATAAATGACTATGTAAAGTCATAACAATGATAATAATAATAAAGAAAATTATTGTTTGTGTAAAATCAACAAGCATCACAATGGCAACTAAAGAAATATTATAAATATCATAAAAAAATTAACACAAACAAGAACATAAAAAATTAAAAAAAACAAGGTTAAGTAGGATTCCGAATGACCAACGAAAATACAAAATCAAAATCCTACTCGTGACGCAAATTCTACTCTACATTGCAAAGTGATCCGTAATTCTTACATAATAAGATTGAAAGTACAATGTAGAGTAGAATTTGCGTCA
>NW_003547725.1:0-2077 GCF_000090795.2 Amphimedon queenslandica | reverse complement strand
AGAAAGAAGAAAAATAATAATAACTATCTCTCTATTTTATCATACATGTATCCTCCCATCCTCACTCCCTCCTTCCCTCTCTCTCTCTCTTTCCCCCTCTCTCTCTCTTTCTCCTCAGCTAAAACTGACCTGTCTTTTACTTCTTCCAAGGACATTGATAGTCCTAATTAGTGAATGATGTACAGTTTAAAACAACACAACACATTAACGTCATAAACATTTACCCAATCTCTCAATTTGAGGCCAAGTGTCCTTGGGAGTGGCCAAACTACAAAAAGATTATTTCCATTATCTTATGCTTCATACATGCATAAACCCTTCATTCTCTCTCTCTTTCTCTCTCTCTCTTTCCTTTGCTATCTCACTCACACTGTCTGTCTCTGATGCTTTCTTCTATGATGCCTTCTCTGACTAATAAAATAAATACAGTTATTTGTGTATATCAAACCATGTTATGCATTTTATAAGAATGCAAATAGTAATCAAATTGCCAACTAGAAATTTGTAATCAAAAACAAATCTGGCAACCAAAATTAATTCTTATTAAACTGTACCTGGTCTGTTCTCCTCTCACAACTCTTGATCCAAATATTCTCCTCATTTCATTCTCAGCATTTAGATTTCTAAAATAATCATATTTATATTTATTATCATGGTTATTTTCTTACCTTCTGTCCACGCATAGCAATGGTCTCTGATTGCAAGGGGTCTTGGAACTATTAGATTCTACTTGAGATGAGCTAACAGTTTCCAGACCCCCTAGCATATCAGTAACTTCTCTCAATGCTGCCTCAACCTCATCCTTAAGGAAAATAATTAATAAATAATTTTGATTTCATGCATAGCATATTTTTATGCATCTAAATGTATGTACTTACTTCATTAGAGACAGTTGGAGTGGGCTGGTTTTGTTTATTTGTTGCTCTTTTCTTCTTTTTCTTTTTCTTTCTAGAGCTGCTTTGACTAGTAACAGCAACTTGTGATGTTTGTTCTTCTTTCTCCTCCTCCTCCTCCTCCTCCTCCTCTTCATGTGGACTCTCATTAGAATCATTCAACTATAAAGTACATGTATAATATAATATCAATTTACTACATGAAACTACTACTAATGAAATGATATACGCATTAAAAATCTCATTTTAATTTTTCATCTCAAAATAAGAATTGGCTCAAACTTTCTGTATGGCTAAAAGCACCAACATACATATATGTACATGTATAAAAAATGTGCATGCATTGAAAATGTGATCAATCTCTTTATGCCCAATTTCAGAAACAAGCCATAGTGGACATGACATTTGAAGCTCAAAATTTGTGATCAGAATCAACTCAAACAGCATAGTTTGTATTTTGTTATTTTAAACACATTAGACATTACCCAATCTACTGTACTAATTCAGTGAGACGTCATACCATATCAAAAGGATTAAATTTATTCTTTTTCTGTGGCTGCAAAGATACTTGCTGTAATGAAATATCTTCCTCTTCATCTTCATCCTCTTCCTCTCCTCCAGTAGCTGCTGGTAGTTTAATAGTAAAGGAATCACCTCCTAGTCTTCTGAAGGCTCTGGAGGACATAATGAGGGTTAAAAATACCAATAATAATCAATAAGCTTACCACGCCTATTTTTAATGCCACGTGTAAGCACGTGGTTGATTTGGAGGATGAGTAAGCCTGAGCCTATTAAGCTCATAAATTTTCCCATTATTCTTTCTGGAAGTTCTCAATATTTTCCCCCATTATTCTTTTCCTTTTATCCTATTATTCTCAATTTATTCTCCATAATTTTCTCAAGCAATCAATTTTTTGCATTCTAGTAGTGTTTTCAAAATAGGTCTTCCAAAAGGTGCTAACCAAAAATTCAAAAACTTTCTCCTGCAGTTACCATTAACCTCAACTCCGCCTATTATTCCACTATTATTCCTATTTCTACCCAATTATTCCAGCATTATGCCTCATGTGAGGAAGCCCCCATTATTCTTCAAATTATGCTGGCATAATAGGCTCACCCCTAAGGATGAGCTTTGAAAGAGGTCTACTTTTCTGTACCTTGCCAGTACATAATTAAAGCCAATT
>NW_003547724.1:12824-14514 GCF_000090795.2 Amphimedon queenslandica | reverse complement strand
AGAGTAGGCCTGAGGATTTTATTCCCAGAATAAAAAAAGAATAATAGGTGGTCTAAAGAATAAAGAATAATTCTGGAATAATAGGGCAAAATTTGTAAAATTGTGCAGTAGGTGTGGCTGAATGCTTAATAAATCTTGTCTAACACCTTCAAAGATACCCATGAGTGTGCTTTACAAGACTCAATCGAGGCTTCCTTATGATGTTACAGTATAATGAGCATTAAATGAGACAAATTTTGTATAGTTATTTTGTTTATTTTTATAATACTTGGGAATAATAATAGGAATAATAGGCAAATTTATTGGGAATAAGGGAATAGAATAATGGGAACATTTTTGGGAATAATATCCTCAGCCCTAGTGGAGAGTCCCAAAATACGGCGAGGCACTAGTTCTGAAAAGAACTTGTAAAGCAGCTCCAAAGAGACCAAGGCATAGTAACACAAGAAGGACAACAGCTCAAGAACACTGCAGCAAGGAGCTTTTCTTCACTATCGCGCCGTTTTCAATTAAAATAACACCTCGGTTTCCATGGTTTTTAATTGAAATTTTTTTATGACCGTGAATAATTGCAGCCGTGAATATATCCCGACCTACGGTATTTTCTGATGCATATTGATGTACTTACGCTATGTAGAAAGTTTGAGCTGATTTTGACTTGAATTTTTCAAGTTATGGCCATTTTAAAAAATTGGCCAATTTCTGAAAAAACTCCTGTACATGGTTTTTTCCAAAAAATGGCTTTAAAATCACCCCCAATTTTTATTACATTTTCTGATGCATATTGATGTAGTTATACTATGTAGAAAGTTTGAGCTGATTCCGACTTGAAATTTTCAAATTATGGCCATTTTAAAAATTGGCCAATTTCTAAATAAATTCCTGTACTATAGCCCATAAAAATGGCTCATAAAAATCATATCTAATTTTCATGTGTTTTTTGATAGATTTTATTACATGTATAACTTACATCATTATTGTTTGTTATTAGGATCGGAGCTATTTTCTTCATTGTGATGAATCAGATATTTGGTAACTTGTCAGCCATTGACCTCTTTATAAGGCAGAAGCACATATTCATGTAAGAGGAAAAATGTATTCAGTACATTTCATTTTAACAATAACTGGTTTATGTTAACTGTCATTTAGACACCATGTTGTGTAGCATTTACATGTACATGTACATGCATTCTTCTTTTACTTTGCATAATTATTAAACAATCTATATCTACATGTACATGTACATGTATTTGTGTAAACTAATACATGTATTAATTATGTCAAGATTCTAAATGTGCACATTGTACTATAGCTTTTATCCTTTAAGAGCACACCTGTTGCATGCAATTGTACATGTACATGTATATATGTACATGTACGGTGTATATATACATGGATTATTGTACAATTTCATCTCTTTCTATAGTCATGAGAATGCCAGTGGGTTCTACAGGATTTCCTCGTACTTCATTGCTAAGGTTCTCTGTGACATTATACCAATGAGGATATTACCACTCTGTATATTTGCATCAGTGACATACTTCATGATGGGTAGGAAAGGGAGAGAGGAAGGGAGAGAGAGAGAGAGGGAGGGAGGGAGGGAGGGAGAGAGGGAGGGAGGGAGGGGCAAAAAGGGAGAGAGAGAGTGGAGAGAGAAATAGAGGGAGATTGACTATAAAGCATTACTATA
>NW_003547724.1:6876-8406 GCF_000090795.2 Amphimedon queenslandica | reverse complement strand
TACCAGAATTAACTATTACCAACTATTCTATAAATTATTATGGAGGGCACGCAACATAAATGACTCCGATGACAGATTTGGTGACTGATTTATAATCAATTCAAAGTTTTTGCAAAGACCTTAGTTTTGTACCTTTTTCTTTACAGTTCAATAATTGACACATTTAAATGTGATATGAAAGCAAAGCTTGATGTACACTTGAGGGCACGCACATACTTTAATGTATGTGACATAAACACAATTTGAGAAAAACCATTATGAAGTTGTACTATTCCATAATTTTTGATAATTTTTCTTAATAAATCCTATTGTAAAATTGAAAAAATTCCTATAAATAGAGAAATTATCATGGTATGGGTAACTAGCATTTCCTGCCGCGAACGGGAGTTTCCTATCCCTTTCATTTACTCTAATATCTATGGTACCAGCATCATAGATATTAGAGTAAATGAAAGGGATTGGAAACGGGGGCGTAGGCTGGTTGATGTTGCTATTGGTTACCGGCCCAATACCTGGTTGATTTCACCCGGTTCGTACACTTTTCTGGTCACATTAGACATAGATAATAGAGTATACAAATAAATGCCCATCCTTAAAATATTCTCACTATAGATGCGGATATTATAGCCAATTTAGGTGGCTTCAACTTTAGGTTGTTCCAAATAGCTTACTTTCATGAGTTCAACTTTTGCCTTTTCACTTTCTGTTTCTGATAAGTCGTCTTGCCCTCCGACTTTATCTGATTTGTACAGGAAAAAAGAGAAGTTTCTTCCACCGGAGTCAGTCTCCAGAAAATGCTTCAGATAAATAAAGTCTTTATAGAGTAGCGTCTCCTTACTAGAGAAATTAAATTAAGAGAAAAGGAGAGGGAAGGCAATTAACTGTTGGAAAGCATGAATATTGTCCTGCTGACCAGAAATCATTGTCCTGTACTCTATTATCTATGCATTAGATAGGAAAAGTTCGGAACCCTCCCATCACACATGACTGTAAAAGTTCCGGTTATTAACTAGTTATGTATTAAATTTAACCCCTTCTTTATAAGAATGGCTGCTGGAAAGAAGACCTTTAGTACTGTATGCCATTGTGCATCGGAGCAAGCCACATAAAGGTTGCAATAAAGATGATGGTATGTTTAAAACTTCAGTCTTCACCTCTGATGATTTCCTGCAGCCTAGCACCTGGTTTTTAAAAGAGGTAGCCCTACTTGTGTCATTGTGTAAATATCCTGAACTACATGTATGCTATATGCATCAGCAAAATATGTGCCACATCATGCTTTGTCATCATTCAGATGATATTTCAATTGTAATGCATGATAAATGCATGTGTATAATTGCTAATGTGATGGTTATGAGCTAGCTGTAGCCTGCTGATGTTCATCTCATGATCCATGTAGTAATATATTTGAATGGAACTGGCCCTTAATATTTTGCATTTTCTAGTATAATTGAATGGTAATGAATGATGATGCAATACTTAATTTTACATTTTTGTTCAATCCTTGTATAGTATCACTGACATAATACA
>NW_003547724.1:0-3492 GCF_000090795.2 Amphimedon queenslandica | reverse complement strand
AAAGTGTTCCATTCACTCAAATACATGTACATTACATACATACTATGTATCACATACCATTATGAATGCTTCAGCCCATCCAACAAGTACAGAAATTATATAAAATGTTCCATTGTTTGAGTTCATCTTGACACATCCTAATAAATACAAAATAGAATAATTGAATGTACATAAAACAAGGTCTCACTGCTTCTTGATTATGAAAATAAGTGTAATTCACTGTATTAAGAGAGCGAGACAGAGATAGTAATTTAAGTATACGATGCTGATGCTACACTTACTTCTTCAAATTAGGCATTTCTTTTATCATTAATTGGTAAGTATTTGTCTTTCCATTCTCCTGTACAATAAATGACACAATAAATTACTGACCAAAAGACATATCCTACTCTCTTTACATGTACATGTGTGTATATATATGTAATGTACTATAGTGTGCATTGTGTCTTACCACAACGTTTGTTAGCATGTGTTTCCGTTCCCACAATATTTGCCAGATATTTCAGCAAGTGCATTTGATGGGACCTCAACAGACAATGCAGTTATGCCTATAATAATATTGTAATAATAACAATGCTGATGTATACAGCTGCTCACTTGCGCTAACGCGAGAAAGAGTGAAGACATGTGAGACTGAGAGGTATACCTAGAGAAGAAAAAAGAAAGAGCAAGAGTTAGACATACAGTATACATATACATGAGGAGGAGAGAAAAGCAAAAGAGAGAAAGAGACATCAAGAGACAAAGATATACAAAATAGGTGTCAATTAAGGAACACAAAAAATGAGGCAATGAATACATGTATTTTTAAAAAGGGAATAATTTTGTGTTATGAACCTATAGTAACATTACAACATGCATTATGCAGCTTTACTAAACATTATAATACCATGTAGCAAATAATACTTAGACTACATGATTAATGACTGTGGAACTTCAATGCATAAATCATGAGGAATCGTCTGAGACCATACATGTACAAGTAAACAATCACAATGACTACCATAGACAAGGCACTCTGGGCATAACTGTTATAATGGAGATTTCAATTGCGAGCAGTTACACTATTAGTGATTTAATTTATAAAACTTTCAACAAAGCATTATTTCAGTTTAAGTTTTGCTACTCAATAAACATTCTTGATAAGGCCTAAATGTTTTTTCCATGCTAAAAATTCATCCAATACAGGCATGTAGCATAGGTAGGTAAAGCAAGATTATAGGTAAAACTAAATCAGATACAATTAGACTGTATCAGACCCATAAGTTGATTATTGTACAATGACAACACAGTATAGACCTGTATAACAATTTCCAGGCCTGGTGGTCTCAAAGTAGTTCTAAAATGAGGACAAGTAGTGTGGTACCAATAGTATCTTCAATGTTCAAAGTACACAAAATTTTACATGCATTATGTAGCCTGGATTAGGCTACAAGGAATAAATTGAACAAAAATGTAAAATTGAGTATTGCATCATCATTACCATTCAATTCTACTAGAAAATGCAAAATATTAAGGGCCCATTCCATTCAAATATATTACTAGATGGATCATGAGGTGAAAAGCAGGCGACAGCTACATGTATAGCTCCATAACCGTCATGTTAGCAATTATACATATACATTTATTATTGACTTATTATGCATTACAATTGAAATATCATCTGAATGATGACAAAGCATGATGTGGCACAATATTGCTGATGCATAGTACAGTTCAGGCTCAGACATTATTTACACAATTGAATACATGTACAAACCAGGTGCTAGGCTGCAGGAAATTATCAGAGGTGAAGACTGAAGTTTTCAGCATACCATCATCTTTATTGCAACCTTCATGTGGCTTGCTCCGATGCACAATGGCATACAGTACTAAAGGTCTTCTTTCCAGCAGCCATTCTTATAAAGAAGGGGTTAAATTTAATACATAACTAGTTAATAACCGGAACTTTTACAGTCATGTGTGATGGGAGGGTTCCGAACTTTTTCTATCTAATGTGATGGGAAAAGTGTACGAACCGGGTGTTGATTTCCCATCTCCTCCATTAGTGAGGCTGTACTGCAAGGACTTCGAAGGATATTTATGGAGATCCAAGAGGACGCTTACTTGTGATATACCTACCGTTTCATATAGAAAGTGTAGGACTACCTGCAGCAAGGTTTTTACTTCTACAACGCTATTTTGCAACGAGTTATATATAGGTACAACAAATTTTTCAATTTCATTTTTTGCCCTTTTTCTGTTGTAACAAACTCATGCTTCATGGATTCTAACCGCTCTAACTAGTATCATTCCATATGCAAATGAAAGCTCTTTCATATGATTATAAAGATCTTGTATCTTACTCTAGCTTGTTTTCAAAAAAGGGATTATAATGACAAAAAATACATTTTATGGTTATAAAAGAGCCATAACATGAACATAGTAAAATTATCTATACAATAGAAAACAGAATTATTAAGAGGAAACATTAGGCTTCTTGATGCATTAATTCCACTTGCATAAGAACACTTGTTCGCGAGATATTGTTTCTAAGAGAAAAAAAATCAAGGGGTAAATTGTGACAAAAAATTTCAACGAGCCTCTGTCAGCCTAGCAGCAACACAAATGAATGGAGGTTGGGCTACGCCCACGCTTCCGTTTCCAATCCCTGTCATTTAATATCTATGGTACCGGGTGTGGCTGGTATTTTGCAAGAATGGCATCTAAAAGTGAGGGCCACTATTCTCTTCTCTTTGTATCTCTTTCATTCATTCTTTGTCTCTCTTACTGTTTCACTTACTTTACTCCTCTGTATCCTTATTCTAACTAATTAATTTCTATTCTTATTTTTATTTCCGGTACTCTGAGTTATACCTCAGTTTACCCTCATGCAGTACTGCTATTTACCGTCTCATTTCTAATCTCTGCTTCTCTCTATTAATGTGTACTGTAAATTTCTGAAATAAATAAATAAATAACTTATCACTATATTACTGTTACTCTGTTACTGGTACCTCTTGTTCTCTATAGACTATCAACCAATGGAGAGAGAGGAACACTCCACAGTAAAGGTAGGAGACTACCTATATATGTGGGGTGGGTACGGGTATGGAGTACACTATGATGTGATGGAGGTGTATCACTTACCAACTGGTGCTTGGGACCAGAAACCTACTACTGGTACCCCACCACCAGGTACCTGTGGCTATTCAACCATAGCTATAGGGAAGGACATATATTATTTTGGTGGACAAGGTGTTGATGGTTATCAAAACAGCTTACATTGTTTCAATGTGGATTCGTTCAAGTGGAGGGAACTCTCTCCTTCTAGTTCTGATCATTGTCCAAAGATGAAGGCCTACTGTGGAATGGTATCAGCTCATTTTGACGGTGAAGACTATCTTTTAATAATTGGAGGAGATGGATCATCTTCTATCAATCCTTCAAAGCAACTTGATGCTCAGTATTCAGCTGGTGGTAGATGTAATGAGATACATTATTACAGGATTT
>NW_003547723.1:9561-14515 GCF_000090795.2 Amphimedon queenslandica | reverse complement strand
GTGGTCCTTTTTTGATCAGCGTGTGGCTGAGAGCTCTTCGTGGCGTACTGATGGAATTGATGTTGCTACTGAAATGAACCAGTATCTAAAAGTAAAGATATTGGATAGGAATGAAGACCCAATAGTTTGGTGGAGTGAGCATGAAGCAGCGTATCCGAGTCTACATAAATTGGCAATGAAATATCTCAGCATTCCTGGTACATCCGTACCTGCAGAGCGCCTTTTCAGTAAAGCTGGGGAATTAATTTCTGCCCGAAGGAACAGACTCAAACCGAAACATGTTAACATGGTGCTATTTCTTAATAAGTACCTATAAACTGTCATTCTTGCCGTCATGATGCATTCTTATTACTATTTTTGTGAATAAGATATTGGGGTGTGGCTTTAGTTATTAAGTGGTTAATTAATTAGTATCGTATCGAAAATAATATCGATAAAGCGATATTTAATACTAAAATATCAGTATCGTATCGTTTATTTTTTATACTGTATCGCCCATCACTATTGAGCATGCTCAGATTAAAACAAAATGGCAGATTCTATATTGGCAATTTCTTCATAGAACCACCAATTGCTAATATTAATTTCTCACCAATAAATCATCTTATACGGTTTTCATTTTATTTTATACATGTGCATGTAACACCAGGGCACATGACATTATGGTGATGATCACATGACTTGTTTGCTAACTTTAAGAGCTTCTGATTTCAGTGAGGTGATCGTTTGATTGACTTTGAGATAATTCCTGATCATTCTTTGGACGACTGAATTCAAATGAGACGTGAGATATTAGACTAGGGAGCCCCCTAATTTTATTATCACCATTCCTTTCAGACCTAATGTGGTCTTTATAAATGAGTAAATTTTATGAAAATAGCTTACTTATCTGGCTGCCTCTCCTTTCTCTTCCTCAGTTCCTTGACGTTGAAGAGTTGAAGCGCTGATCCACGATAAATACTCGCTTCCGCCCACGCATTAGGGAAAACTAGGTGGGGCTGGGGCAGTCTTGAATTGAATCCCTAATGGAGGCGAAACTTATCGACCATTACCGTGGCCTTGCTCCAGAGTTGCTGTTCAAGAATTGTGTGAAGTCAAAGGTATATCATTATGGTGAAGTAAGAATGATAAAACTTGCAAGCATCGATGGCCTTGAAGGAATTATTGAAGCTGCAGCATACGTTATTGTTTTGAAGGCCAATGGTGATAATTGGTTCCTCCTCTATGAAGGAGGTGAAGAGACAGACGAGACTTTCCATAGCCTCGATACAGACCTCTCCCAGCTGTTAAACATAGATATAAAGATAACAGTGGATCTCCTCAATGTCTTCCTTCTGCAAGAGCCTGATGAGGGATTGGTTGAAAGAATGATGATAGAGGTAAGCAAGGTGTGGTACCTAAACCTCCAAAAGAGTGAGATGTTAGGTTCTGGTAGTAATACTTATGGAGTGAATGGCATTGAGGAAGTGGATGGCACTGAGGAGGTCGATGGCACTGAGGAGGTCGATGGCATATTTGAGGGAGTTGATGGCATTGAGGAGGTCGATGGGAATTATATTTGTGGCATGTCTCATCACATTCCAAGGCATATTCAAGTTACTCGGCAAGTTAGTAAGGAGGAAAGGTTGTGGGAGGAGGCATTTAGTGTCCCATTACTTGAAGACAATGCAACTCCTTCTGTCGAAAAAGCTGAAAGCCTTGCTACCAAGCTATTGATGGTTGAAGATACCAAGAGTACTCTTGAAGAAACCGATAGTGCTTCAGTTTCTCTCATTGAAGCTGTTGAACAAGAGAATAAGTCCATTGTCTTGCAGTTGTTACTGCTTGGTAGCAATCCAAACCAGCGCAGACCATTAAATGATGATACTGCTCTTCATGTTGCAGTAAGGAAAGGCAATGAAGTGATTGTAAAGTTACTACTTGCCTTTAAAGCTGATCCAAATATTGTCAACAAAAACAACGAGACTCCTTTCAACTTAGCTGAAATGCATGCAGATAGAGAAATATACAGTTTAATTGAGAAGGTAGACTCCTTGCAAACCAAAACAAGGAAATATTTTACACTAAATTCAAGTCTTCCAGCAGAGAGGACTCGGGCTGGCACTTACCTTATGAGCCTAGATGGTGGTGGAATTCGTGGGTTCAATACTACAACATTTCTCATTGCTCTGGAAGATCGCATGAAGGAACTCTCGCCTAAATGTCTCCCTATTCAATATTATTTTGATTACATAGCTGGTACTAGTTCTGGTGCTATTGCTGCCCTTATCCTCCTCTATACAAACTACTCACTTAGAATTGGACAATGTCTAGTCTATCAAATTTTGACTAAAGTTTTCACTTTAAAATCTATTGAAAAGCGCAAAAATTCAATGGAAACAAATCTTCAAAGCATATTCAAGGAAAAAACACTCGCATCTTTGAGAGGCCCACCACATGCCATAGTCACTACTACAAAGCATCCCAGAAAGCTTAGCTTGATGACAAGTTATGATGAGGGTGAAGCTGGATCAAATCAGCAAGTTTGGAAGGCAGCTCGCATGTCATCCGCTGCTCCCTTCATTTTTCCTCCAGTTGATGGCATCTATCTTGATGGTGGCCTAGTAGCAAATAATCCAACCAACGCTGCCTTGGAAGAGATTAGCCGAATTGAACAAAATTGTGAGTTCGGTTGTATATTGTCTATTGGGACAGGATTTTTTGAAAATCCAAAACTTTTTGACAACTTGGAGTATTTCTATTCAACTTTTCCTTTTGATCAACTCCGTAATCCATTTGAACTAACAAAAACCATCAAAACTTTTATTCAGAATAGTTATGGCAAAGTTAAAGAGTCAAGTGAAGAATCTGCAAAATCTCTATGTGAAACCAAAGGCTGGGAGTATCACCGCTGGTCTCCACCTCTCAATAAAAATTTAGGTTCTGCTTGTACAGAACTCGATATAATTATTGACATGATGTATCACACAGAAATGCATATTCTTCAGCATCCAGAGACAATTGATGGCATTGCTAAATGCATACTTGCAAAGAAACCAGCTAATTAGTTTGCCTAGCTAATTAGCTTGCCTATTCACACATGATTGTTAATTCTAATTGTATACAATTGCATTTTATGGTTTTATTTTTAATTGAAATAATGCTATGCTGTTTACAAAAAGGTGTGTTTATAAGTTATTACTAGTTGATGAGGTTTTGATTATGAAGACACTTGTTTTAATCAAAGATATGAGATACAGTACACCCCTTCCAGGGTGCATTCACACTATTGAGGCACTGTAGAGAAATGATTACACAATCACAAAAACTTAAGGATAAAATTTCAGCTAGGGATTTCATACTCACAACCAGTGAAACAACACCTTTAATTAACAAGATCAAATAATTAAATTTTAACGAGATTGTAGTTGTAAAAAATAATGCAACGATAAGTTATTATTTCTTCTTGTGAACTTATGTTCATCAGTCTCCCAGACAACTACTTTGTACTGCAAATGCTTGTTTGATCCAAGAGATTTTGTCATTTCTTTCCAAATAAATACAGTGACATTCTTTATAATTTTACAAAAGAGAGAAACAGAGGAAGGATATTATATCTATTAGTTGTAAATGACCAATGGAATGCATTTAAGATTGGCAATTCTATCATTGCAATGCATTGTATTGCAGTATTGGCAATTTTATATTTTGCAGCCATGTTCCATCATAGATAGTCTACTATCTATGGTTTTATTGAGCATGCTTAAGGCCTCCATACACTAGGCAACATGTTGCTAGCAACTTCTGTGGTTACTTTGATCTTGTAATCATTTTGTTCCAAAAATAGAACAGAATTCTATTCTTAGACACAAGATCAAAGTGGCCACAGAAGTTGCTAGCAACATGTTGCCTAGTGTATGGGGGCCTTTAGAATAAAGCAAAATGGCAGGTGATATTATCACTATTGCCAATTAAATAAACTTGTATTCCTGCTATAATGGTAATTGCCTCTGGTCTCTAAAGTAAGGCACATCAAGGACAATGTGGAGACTAGTAATGACTATATTTATGACTTAAATCCATTGCTTTTTATAGTTCTTGTAGATTCATTACCATTCCAGTGGATGGGCCTACTTATTAATAGTAATGATAATGATGATATGATGACAATGATAATAATTACCTTTTTTAAATTGTCACTTCAGCCAAGAGTACATAATGAGAAAGAGAGAGATGCAAATTTACAAAAAAGCAATGTACTTTTCAGACAGTTCTTTAATTAAATTATAATAAAGTCATGTGAATTTAAACTGACTTACTGTATGAGCTTTTTAATGAACACATGTACACATGTATGTTACCTAGATACACTAACCAGTGTAATTGTGACCATGTCCCTTAGGATTGCAACATTTACCATACAATGACAGATGAGGACTTAATTAAAAGTATATAAGATTGTAGTATTGATCTATTCTATATTGTACTGCATTACATGCATAGTCTGTGAGCTGCAGATATATACACCCTATTCACATAGATATTAGAGTAAATGAAAGGGATTGGCAACGGGGCGTAGCAACAGGAAATGCGGGTTGGGTCATAGATATTAGAGTAAATGAAATTTACTCTAATATCTATGGTTGGGTTACCACGTGACAACCATCAGTGTTTTGGTTGATTTCCCATCTCCTCCATTGGTGAAGTTGCTCTGGCAGGATTTCGAAGGAAATTTGTGCTGCTCCAGGATAGCGCTTGCTTTTGATATATAGCCTATTCCACATAGAATTTTTAGAGCTACCTGTAGCAAGGTTTTTATCTCCAAAAAGCCATTTTTCAACCAGTTAGAGGTACACAAAGTCGCCTGTTTTTGAAACACTTTATCGTTCATAAAACATTCAAGCTTCATTGTATCAATACACAAGTTAGCTCATTCCATAGGAGATTTCAAGCTCTTTAAGATGGTTATACTTAT
>NW_003547723.1:0-9551 GCF_000090795.2 Amphimedon queenslandica | reverse complement strand
AGAGAGACGCGGCTACTAACGCATGCATTGATTTACTGAGCAAAAAATATTAATAAAAAGCATAAACACTGGTTAGTATTGTGTGTGTGAGTTTTGTTTGCATGAATTGTATTCTCTTGGAGTTATTCAAGAATAAAGCAAGAAAATCTCAGTTTTTTACTCCAAAATCGGTCAAAAAATCCCAACCCTCCTCTGTTTACTTAGCAACAATACAAATGAATGGAGGTTGGGCTACGCCCACGCTTCCGTTTCCAATCCCTTTCATTTACTCTATTATCTATGCTATTCATAATTATGACTTAGCCACACCTCTAATTCAGCCCCACCTAAATGCGTGGGCGAGAGCGCAAAAAAAAAAAAAAAAAAAAAAAAAAAAAAAAAAAAAAAAAAAAAAAAAAAAAAAAAGGCCCTATCTATGAAAAGACGCATAAAACTATGGCGCAGATCTTTGAAAATGTTTGCAGTAAAGTGCTCTGTGAGTTGATAAGGTTACGATTGCGAAAGTTCTGTGATCCGTATTTTCTAGGCATTGGTGATCTTAATGTCGTGTATGATAAAGTTAAACCCGTTGCTGCTCGTTGGAAGCATTTTGCTAACTCACTGTACATAAGACCAGATACTATTGACATCATTGAAGCTGATTGTGGCAGTAGTTGTGAATCATGTCTGCGCAAGGTTTTAGATTATTGGTTGAAGAAGGATTACGATCATGAGTTCTTTGGCTCCCCATGTTGGAGGAGAGTGTGTGTAGCTGTTAAAGGAGGAGGAAATGATCCAGCATTAGCTGAAGAAATAGCTCATGAACATCCTCTACAAGCATCTACTGGAGAAGAAAGCACAACAGGTTTGCCCAAAATTTATTTCACAGATTAAATTACATGGTCTGATATGTTGTACCATAAAAATTAATTTGCAAAATAAACTTTGCGAATTGTTATGACTTGAAAAATATAAAGCTCTCAATAATTTTGTGCTGAGAGGTAACAATAAATCATTTAAATTTAATCGTTATTCATACACTGGTGCAGTCACTCACATTTCATTTCCATAAATGTAGCAATAAGACCACATGCATTGATAATGAATGGTAATTTTGGAGGTGACCTTTATTGAAATTCATATGATTCACATTGATCATTTTGGCTTCTTCATTTCTGCTATTCTTTTTTATAGATTCTATTTATGCTCTTCCTGTGAAAGATGTTCGTCTTCTGAATGAGATATATGAGTTTCAATGGGAGTTTTCTGATATTCTTAACAAAACAAGAGATGCATTTAAACCTAAACTCCTTTCAAAAGTTATTGATTATCTTGAGACACATGTACATGCTTTACTTGGTCCAAACAAAAATAATGAAGCTGCAATGCAAGGAATTAAAGAAGAGTTACATAACATTGAAAGTATAAAAGATCTTTTTATGGTTTTACAACGAAAGTACATATCATGGTTCAACTATGAACTAATAGTTAAACTTGTTAATGTATTCCTACCTAATAATCGTTCATTAAAGAGGACATGGTCAGACTACAAAGAAAAATTAAAAGATTACTTACTTAACAGTGGAGGTTTATTAACTGATGCTAATGCTTTAGAATTTGGTATAACAGATGTTCCTCCTAATACACGAGTAATGATTGCTAAAGTTGATCGTGATGACTACACACCAGCTGACCTTTTCTTCTTTCGTAGAGCAATACCAGAAGAGCTTAATATTCCTAACATTAATCTATACTTCAGTTTTGTTCGTATTGGGTCTCTACAGCTGCTACATAATATTCCTGATTACCTATACTCTGCATTGTTTCCTCTATCTATAGAGATACAGGAACAGTTAGCTAGTATTGGTATCACTGAACTAACATGTGGTGATTATAAATATGATCTAAGAAAGGTTTGTAAGTATCTTTTAATATTAAATAAATTTATTTGTTTTAATAGTTCTCAGCATCACAAAAATTGCAGCAGTCATCTTTAGATATTGGTATGTACAGTAAGTGGATGCGTATAACATGTAATTTTATTTTACACTACCTATTGTGATGTCATTATTTGATGATTCATTTATTCATGTACATATGTATATTGATAATTCCTTTTAGATACATGTGATCCATTATGGTATGAGAATACCAGTACACCATTACACGAAGCAGCTTGGAGAGGATTAAAAGATGAAGTACAATGGCTCCTTGACAAGTTTGGTTACAGCACATATCATCGTGGTCTTCACGGTTGGACTCCATTACACTCTGCATCATATGGTGGACACATTGAGATCCTTCAACTACTCATCCATCAATATGGTATTGATCCTAATGAAGGTGATGATAATAGTGTATCTAGTATACATATGGCATCTTATAAAGGCCACTTATCAATAGTACAATATCTAGTAGATACGTGTCACGTTTCTCCTGATCAACCAGACAATAGCAATAACACTGCATTACTGTACTCAGCAATGGGGGGCCATTATGACCTAGTGGAATTCTTTATTGAGAGAAATTGTCATATTTCTCAAATTAACTCCCATAATGCTTCTTTATCATTGTTAGCTTGTAAAAGTGGGCAGATAGCATTAATTCATAAGCTGGAAGCGGTACACCTCTTCAAACCAAATTTGTCTGATTTATATGGATTTAGCATTCTGCATTACTCTTCTATGAGTAACAGTGTTGACCTCTTTAAATATCTTTTAAATCGATATCAATTATCCATTGATGTAAAGGATCGATATGGTCGGGCTCCACTTCATATTGCTTCATGGTATGCTTCATCAGCAGTTGTTGAGTATATTGTTAGTATTCAAGGTATTAAAGCATTATTAGTTAACAATAATCATGGTGAGTCATGTTTACATTATGCAAGTAATGTATCCATTGGTATTAAGGCCACTGTGTATAGTAAGCTAATTGCACAGTGTGATGCACCAAATATTGAAATTATTAGTGGTAATAAAATTAAAAATAACATTAATTTTATTACACGCAACAAAAGAATAAAAATGTTCAATTCACTTCTTAAGAAAGCTGTTAATTGCCACTTTGACATCAGTGTCACTACAAATCATGGTACATGTATATCATTACTTCATTTAGCATCACGCAGTGGCAGTACATTACTAGTGAAAGCATTAGAAGAATATAATATCAATTGTACATTAGATAATAATGGTATGTCTCCAGTACATTATGCTGCCAGGTCAGGTTCTACTAGTGTATTAAGTTATATCATATCTCAGTATAATCTAAATGCTAATGATATTGATCATACTGGTCGTACACCATTAGTCTATTCCTGCCATTCAGGTAGTATTAATTCTATTAAATACTTCATTAATAATCATAACAGTGATCCTAACATCACTGATAATGATGGTATGACATGTCTTCATCATTCTTGTCGTCATGGTCATATTGATATCACTCAATATCTCATTGAGGTACAGCATTGTGATATTAATAAAACAGATAATGAAGGACGTACATTAGTACAACATGCTGCATGGAGTGGTAACTTTGATTTAGTTCAGTATCTTATTACTGAACAAGGTTTGTCTCCTACTACAGTTGATAAGAATGGCCTCACTGCTTTACATTATGCCTCACTGTCTCTTAATTTATCTCTTGTTAAAGAACTAATAACCACCTATCAGTTAGATCCTCATCAAGCTGACAGTAATGGTAAGCTACCAATTCATTATGCAGCTCAATCTGGGGATATTATACTACTGGAATTATATGTGAAGGATTATAAGTGTAGTCTGAGCCTAACAGATAACAAAAATTGGAATGTATTTCATTTTTTATCACTCCAAGGCCATACTCACTTTATCAAGCATATCACCAGTGAGCATCCTCAATACATTAGTTTACTACACTCTACTGACAAAGATGGTAGCATGCCATTACATTTAGCCTGTGAAAGTGGCAATATTCAATTAGTGACTCTTCTGATAGATAACATGAAGTGTGATGTCACGGCTATTAATACCTTAGATGGTAGTAATTGTATCCTGTTTGCCTGTTTCTCAGGTAATCTTGATCTAGTACAATTACTGATACAGCAATACAAGCTTGAGCCTATCAGTATTGATAACAATGGTTTCTCAGTATTACATGCAGCAGCACAGACTGGTCATACTCATATACTGGAATGGTACAGTCAGGAGTATAGTGTGGATATTACTAATCACAGTGACAATAACAAGTACACACTAGCTCACTTAGCTGCTTATAAAGGTAAGCTAGATTGTCTACAACAACTGATCAGCCAGTATCAGTGTGATGTTAATGCCACTACTACTGATACTGGCAGCACAGTTCTTCATAAAGCATGTGAAAGAGGCCATGTTCCTGTTGCACTTTATCTCACTAGTCTTCCTCAGTGTAACGTAGCAGCTAAGACTTCTAATGGATCAACAGTTCTTCACATTACCTGTGGATACAGTGGCTCTCTTCCTATACTCAAGCATTTGGTAGAGAATCATCAGTTAGATCTGTGTGCTGCGAATGATAAGGGAATGGCTCCTATTCACTTAGCATGTAGGGAGGGAAGATTGAACTTGGTCCAGTACATTATAAATCACTTAACACAACAAAGCAAAACCAGCTTAATTGACAAAATTCTTAAACAGCATACGACTAAAAGTGGTAGCATGGCATTGCATTTAGCCTGTCAGAGTGGTAATATTCAATTAGTGACTTACCTAATAGATGACATGAAGTGTGATGTCACTGCTACTGATGCATATGGTAGTAATTGTGTCATACATGCCTGTTTCTCAGGTAATCTTGATCTAGTACAATTACTGATTCAACAATACAAGCTTGAGCCTATCAGTATTAATGACAATGGTTTCTCAGTATTACATACAGCAGCAGGCAATGGTCATACTCATATACTGGAATGGTACAGTCAGGAGTATATTGTGGATATTACTAATCACACTAGCAATAACAAGTACACATTAGCTCATTATTCTGCTTATAAGGGTAAGCTACATTGTCTACAGCAATTGATCAACAAGTATCAGTGTGATGTTAATGGCACTACTACTGATACTGGTAGTACAGTTCTTCATAAAGCATGTGAAGGAGGCCATTTTCCTGTTGTACTTTATCTCACTAGTCTTCCTCAGTGTAATGTAGCAGCTAAGACCTCTAATGGATCAACAGTTCTTCACATTACCTGTGGATACAGTGACTCTCTTCCTATACTCAAACATCTGGTAGAGAATCATCAGTTAGATCTGTGTGCTGTGAATGATGAGGGAATGGCTCCTATTCACTTAGCATGTAGTAATGGAAGATTGAACTTGGTCCAGTACATTATAAATCATTTAACACAACAAAGCAAAACCAGCTTAATTGACAAAATCCTTAAACAACATATGACTATAATTGGTAGCATAGCATTACATTCAGCCTGTCAGAGTGGTAATATTCAATTAGTGACTTACCTAATAGATGACATGAAGTGTGATGTCACTGCTACTGATGCATATGGTAGTAATTGTGTCATGAATGCCTGTTTCTCAGGTAATCTTGATCTAATACAATTACTGGTACAAAAATACAAGCTTGAGCCTATCAATGTTAACAGTAATGGTTTCTCAGTATTACATGCAGCAGCAGGCAATGGTCATACTCATATACTGGAATGGTACAGTCAGGAGTATAGTGTGGATATTACTAATCACACTAGCAATAACAAGTACACACTAGCTCATTCAACTGCTCATAACGGTAAGCTACTTTGTCTACAGGAACTGATCAGCCAGTATCAGTGTGATGTTAATGCCACTACTACTGATACTGGTAGTACAGTTCTTCATAAAGCATGTGAAGGAGGCCATTTTCCTGTTGTACTTTATCTCACTAGTCTTCCTCAGTGTAATGTAGCAGCTAAGACCTCTAATGGATCAACAGTTCTTCACATTACCTGTGGATACAGTGGCTCTCTTCCTATACTCAAACATCTGGTAGAGAATCATCAGTTAGATCTGTGTGCTGTGAATGATGAGGGAATGGCTCCTATTCACTTAGCATGTAGTAAGGGAAGATTGAACTTGGTCCAGTACATTATAAATCATTTAACACAACAAAGCAAAACCAGCTTAATTGACAAAATCCTTAAACAACATATGACTATAATTGGTAGCATAGCATTACATTCAGCCTGTCAGAGTGGTAATATTCAATTAGTGACTTACCTAATAGATGACATGAAGTGTGATGTCACTGCTACTGATGCATATGGTAGTAATTGTGTCATACATGCCTGTTTCTCAGGTAATCTTGATCTAATACAATTACTGGTACAAAAATACAAGCTTGAGCCTATCAATGTTAACAGTAATGGTTTCTCAGTATTACATGCAGCAGCAGGCATTGGTCATACTCATATACTGGAATGGTACAGTCAGGAGTATAGTGTGGATATTACTAATCACACTAGCAATAACAAGTACACACTAGCTCATTCAACTGCTCATAACGGTAAGCTACTTTGTCTACAGGAACTGATCAGCCAGTATCAGTGTGATGTTAATGCCACTACTACTGATACTGGTAGTACAGTTCTTCATAAAGCATGTGAAGGAGGCCATTTTCCTGTTGTACTTTATCTCACTAGTCTTCCTCAGTGTAATGTAGCAGCTAAGACTTCTAATGGATCAACAGTTCTTCACATTACCTGTAGATACAGTGGCTCTCTTCCTATACTCAAACATCTGGTAGAGAATCATCAGTTAGATCTGTGTGCTGTGAATGATGAGGAAATGACTCCTATTCACTTAGCATGTAGGGAGGGAAGATTGAACTTGGTTCAGTACATTATAAATCATTTAACACAACAAAGCAAATCTACTTTAATTGACAAAATCCTTAAACAACGTATGACTAAAAGTGGTAGAGTAGCATTGCATTTAGCCTGTCAGAGTGGTAATATTCAATTAGTAACTTACCTAATACACGACATGAAGTGTGATGTCACTGCTACTGATACTAGTGGTAGTAATTGTGTTATGCATGCCTATGTATCAGGTAATCTTGATCTAGTACAATTGTTGATACAACAATACAAGCTTGAGCCTATTAATGTTAATGATATTAGTTTCTCAATATCACATGCAGCAGCACAGACTGGTTGCATTCACTGCAGTCAGTATAGTGTGGATATTACTAATCACACTGACAAGGACAGGTACACACTAGCTCATTTAGCTGCTTATAATGGTAAGCTACATTGTCTACAGCAACTGATCAACAAGTATCAGTGTGATGCTAATGCCACTACTACTAATGGTAGTACAGTTCTTCATGAAGCATGTGAAGGAGGCCATCTTCCTGTTGTACTTTATCTCACTAGTCTTCCTCAGTGTAATGTAGCAGCTAAGACCTCTAATGGATCAACAGTTCTTCACATTACATGTGGATACAGTGGCTCTCTTCCTATACTCAAACATCTGGTAGAGAATCATCAGTTAGATCTGTGTGCTGCGAATGATAAGGGAATGGCTCCTATTCACTTAGCATGTAGTAATGGAAGATTGAACTTTGTCCAGTACATTATAGAACACTTACCATCATCACTTGAACTACCTGACAATAAACACGGCCGTACCCCATTCCTTAATGCAGTGTACTTCAATCAGTTAGAAGTTATTAAATATCTTATTAGTAAGAAGTGTAATCTATCAGCTACTGATGATGAAGGATCTGGAGCAATTCATATATCAGTAGAGAGAGGTCACTTAAATGCATTAAAGTATCTCATTGATAATAATTATTGTAATCCTAATGTAACAAATTATCAAGAGTGTACACCCCTACATGTTGCTGTAGCAGCTAATAAATATAAAATATTCGAATATTTATTGAGTAAGAGTATACCCTTAATGAGTGTTGTCTGGTTACGTGAGATAAAGTGCTTATTAGACAGTCCTCATGACATATACAATAATCCACCACATAATGCTGTACTTATTAATGTACTAGATAAAAATGGTAATACTTCATTACATGTAGCCTGTCAATATGGACAACAGCAGATGGTATCACTATTATTAAAAGCCAGCCTATCTCACAGCAATCTATTAATTACTAACAAGAAAGGACAGACACCATTACATTTAGCAGTTGCCTCTGGTCATAAGGATACCGCTGAAGCTTTACTGTTCTCAGTCACTGGTAGTTCTACTCATCATGATCTCCTTACAGCTACTGATAATGGAGGATCCACTGTATTTCATACAGCTTGCAGTAATGGCCGTATTGATATGTTCCATTATTTATCCAGTATTTATCCTCAAGGTGTTAATGTAATGGATAATAGAGGACGTGGTTTACTGCATGCAGGATGTGAAGATGGATACATTGGAATAGTAAGAGCACTAATTGAGACACATGGACTGGATCCTTTAGCAGAAGATAAAGATGGCATAACCTGCTTACACTTACTAGCAAAAAGAAAGAGAGTTTATGTATTCCAGTATTTGGAACAAAACATTAAATCTAATCTCGTGCCTAAAGACAAGTCTGGTCGTACTCCTCTTCATTATGCTTCTCGTTCTGATAATATTCGTATGGTACGTTATCTCATAAAGACCTTCTCCTGTACTCCTGATGATCCTGATAATAATGGATACACTTCAGTTCATGGAGCATGTGAAGCTGGTAGTATGGAGTTAGTACAATACTTTCCAACTGAACTCAACTGTAATGCAAAAGCTAAAACTAAAGATATGAAAACTCTGCTTTATTTTGCCAGTATTAGTTCTAATTTAGAGTTAGTTCAGTTTTTAGTTTTTAAATTTGGTTTAAAACCTCGTCTACATGATATTGAAGTAGCTCAATCTAGTAATCCTAAATCACCAGTAGCTAAATATCTTCAAAAGATTTATGTTAATATTTGATATGATTGAGGAAAATAAAAGTTCATCATAAGAAACAACAATAGATTGACCTACAAAACATAATGTTGTATCTTAATATCACCTTATCACTATTAAAACATACTCTTTCACTTTTTATGCATTACAATCTACATCATTCTTTTATACTTAACATGTATGTACATGTATATATTGTAAGTTTGTAACTATTGTTTTTGCTTTTATCTGTATATACATTTTATTGATTTTGCTTGATTTTAATAGTTTAAAATTACTATTAAAAATTAACATTTATTTTTAAAAATTCAATAATTAATTATAGCTAGGCATAAATAATCAGTTAATCACTGTATTACAGCATTCTCTGTTATCAATGTGTGCACACTAAAGCATAGATATTGCAACGTGGGGAGGACTGGAAACTGGATCACATCTGCCACTTTTCACAGCTTGATTTTGTTTGCCAGGAACATATGGTGCCCTGTACAGTTCTTGTTTTTGTGGGATTGTAGCTCTTCATCCAAGGTATACCACACTCTATACAAAGACTCATTTTGTTGCTCAAAGATTGATCTTCGAGGTTAGCTATTTTATTTACTATTTTGTGAATTTTTTGTGATGTTCTACTACCGTACAGAAGAAAATTTTGGAGGG
>NW_003547722.1:13154-14526 GCF_000090795.2 Amphimedon queenslandica | reverse complement strand
TAGTCATATGGGCATAAGTTGTGTGGTATTTAATTACAGACCACCCTAGGCGAGAATTGCCTACGTAGTAAAACGTATAAGAAGTATTGTGGTAGTGGGTGTGGTCACGCGTGGTCACCATTTTGGTTGGCAAACTGACCTATAATGGATGCCAGATATCAGCAGAAAGTTGATCTTCTGTTCCAATCTAAGCAGAAATCTATAGACCCTTTCAAGATTCAAGAAGAAAATTGGGTAGATGATCCTACTGAGTGGCCTCCAGTTGAATTTGGGCAGATACATACTTACTTGATTGAGTCACCAGGCCAGTTTACAAAAGAGAAGTTAAAGAGTTACAAGAGCTTGCTATCGTACAATTACTACATAAGGTATAAGTAAAATTATAGTAATATTATGACAATTTGTTTTTTTTATGTAGTGGTTGGGTTAAGACTGTTTTCATGTACTCTATTTCTGGTACAAATAATTGTATTGTGAAAGCAAAAGTGAAGCCATCTCAGAGGCTGAGTGATGATCCACATGAGGCTTGGGTGGGACTGATTAAGACAGAAGGGGACATAATTTGTGCTCATTGTTCTTGCATGGCAGGGTAGGTTTCAGCATAATGCATTACGAATAATTATGGTTCTGTTTTGTACTATAGCTGTGGTGAGACATGCTCACATGTCGCGTCTATTCTGTTTAAAATAGAAGCATATCACAGACTTGAACTTGGAAAGGAAAGTTGTACGTCACATCCCTGCGTCTGGAATCAAGCTTTTGTGAAAAAGGTTTGTCATAACTTGAATAATTGTCATGCTTTACTGTATTTGTGTTTTTAGGTTCAACCGTGTCGCATACAAGATATTTGTTTTTTTAAACCTAAGCGTGGAAAATCAGAGCAAATATTGAATGACCATGATAAGCGAATGGAAGAACGAACTCAACTACGACCAGACAGACCAAGGTTAAATATGGCTGAAGTGCTGAAGACATTGCATGATTGTACTTCTAAGTGTTCTGTTTTTACAGTAATTGATGGATATGGCTCAGTGATTGCTAACTCTTCCGCTACTGATGACTTAGATGATGTCAACCTCCCTAAACAATTGTATCACTTGAAAGATCCCGATTATTCCAAACTATCTGCAAGTGAGCTTGATTGCAAAGTTTTAAGTACTTTTGACGAGATCAAGGTAACACCAGCGGAGTCAGATTTTTTGGAACAGTCAACTCGAAATCAATCAAATTCATATTTATGGTTAGAGCACAGGAGAGGGCTGATAACTGCATCACACTTTCATTCCGTATTGCACTATTCTGGACGGACGTTCCCATCTACCATTATAAAAGCAATAATGCAATATTCTAGTCCTAATCCAGAAATACCAGC
>NW_003547722.1:7447-9072 GCF_000090795.2 Amphimedon queenslandica | reverse complement strand
ACACATACAGAAGGTGAGATGATTAAAGACTATGGAGCAGTTCAAAGGTTGTGTGCAAGGTTTGAAGATATTCTTTGTCAGGGACTAAACTAAAGCTGGATGGCTCCTCACTGGGAAGGATATAACGTTCTGGCCTATTGTATTGGAAATATTATCATGAAAACAAGAAATTGAATTTATTGTTTGGTATGGTATGTATACATGTAATTAGTAATGTGTGTTACTATTGAAAGTTACTGATGATTGTTACATTATGTATACTTGTTCATGTACACATACTAATGTACATGTATAATTAGAAAATTCACTTTAAAGTTGTTACATGTACATTGACATGTACATGTAGTGCGTGTATATGTACATGTATACTTTTATTTTTATTATATTTTTAAAATTTCATTTAGATGTAGTCTTCAATATGCTCAGACTGATTATCTGGTAAGTGGAGGTCGTGGATCAGATTGGCAGTTAATGAGAGTATAATTAGTAACCTCCTCCAGTCCTCCCTCTCTCCTTTACTGTCCTTTGGAGGGTAAGGCCTTCCTTTTTTATCTTTGATTGTATTACAGAGTCTATTACTAATAATAATGTACATGTATTGGACACATTTTACATTTCTCCCTCCTTCTGGTAAGGAGAATAATATTGTCCTCTCTCTCTCTACAGTAGGAGGAGGAGGATCATTATTCCATATTAGTTAATACATAATGTCTGTTGATACTCAATGGAATACTTCACTGGATGACAAAGGAGGAGATATTAATGGAGACACACCCCCACCTCCTCTGGAGAAGTACCAACAACAACAATAAACAACAAACAAGTAAACAAACAAGAGGAGGAGGAGACAGTAATACAGGACAAGTTAAAGGTATGTACATGTATCAATTAATAATTAAATGTGTGGGTGGATTGATGTGCATTAATAAGAATATCATTTATAGTAGATTTTGTTGTCTGAGTATTTCCCGTTGAAGTTACTGGCTAGTCTTGATGAGCAGTTGGGACGTCCCAAGTGGGTGGTACCAGTATGAGCCAGGCCTGGGGTCAATTACAATTAAATGTAATCTATTACTATTACTATTACTTGAAAATTTTAACTATTATATTACTATTACTATTACAGCCTTTTTTCAAAGTAATCTATTACTATTACTATTACAACAAAGTATATTACTATTACAATACGCCATAGATTTTTATAGGTCATTGATAAAAATAATCTAATTTTGAAGTTAATCTAAGCCATTTTATAGTTTCTAATTAAGAATGCTTTGTTATATTTATGATAAAAAGTCTCAGTACTGAGCAATAGTTACTGGCGAACGTGCTATTTTCCTATTGTTACTTATTAGTATAACACTGCAAGTAATAGCTATGTAATATTGAGATTACATATTACTTTGACCATTATTACTATTACTATTACTATTACTTCCTGTTGCCAAAGATTCTATTACTATTACTATTACTATTACCTGGTGCCCTGTAATCGTTACTATTACAATTACTATTACATATTACTATTACCCCAGGCCTGGTATGAGCTAATGATGAACTGGAAACATTAATTAAAGCATCAATTAAACTAGCGAAAGAAAGTAATGAATAATTAATGAGTTGTG
>NW_003547722.1:5565-6838 GCF_000090795.2 Amphimedon queenslandica | reverse complement strand
CATGCTTCTCCAGGGATGACCTTTGCTGTTGGATCCTCTGTTCTTTTTGCTGTTCGGTGGAGGAGTAACACAGGCAGTGGCTTAGCAGTTTAAATGATGAGTTACTTAAGAAGGAGGCCACCACTGACTCAAGGAGTGAGACCTTCTCTTCAATAATGAAGGTATGATATAGTTCATAGACAACTGTACGCTCTCTTGCTCTCTCTGTAATAATTGTATATGAAATATTGATATCATTTAAGATTTTATTGAAGATAGCACTCACTCACTCTCTCATTCACTCTCGCTTTGTAATAATTGTATTAATATTGATAAAGTTTTCCTTGCCTATTTGTTACACATTAGTCTATGTTGCTCTGATTCACATTCAGTATATAATCTTTCTACAATTAGATGTATAATTCTTTCTCTCTCTCCCCCTCTCTCCCTCTTTTAGGTGTGATTCCATAGATAAACTCCATAAAAGGTGTGAGACCATTGATTGAGAGATACAAGACTCACAACAGTTCAAGGACTTCTACCAGTTTACGTTTAATGTTGCCAAAAACTTGGGAGGAAAGGACTAGGCTAGTGACATAATATTATACATGTACATGTAGGATCATGTTTGCTAAACTTGCCACACAATGATTTCAATGTACACATGTTGATGGGGGAATTTTGCAAGTGATCCTACTAAAATTTGAGAATACATGTACATGTATAATTTAATGTATATTGTATGAATTGATTAAAATCTTTTGTGCTTTTTATTTCTCTACAGATCTTGAGATGGCCATTGCCTACTGGAATCTTATTTTTACTGGTCGCTTCAAATTTTTGGGCTTGTGGTGTGAATTTTTGTGAATTTTTAAGAGTAAACAATACTTGTAATCACATGTAAAGGTTACATTTCATCTCTCTCTCTCAGTCTCATTATAAAAGAGCTCGCAATACCCAAAGACACTTGAAACCTTCTGCTAGAGTTTTCAAATACGATTGATGACACCATGAGCAATTATGATGAAGATGGTAGGTCTATACTTTATAAATTGTAATGTCCTCCTCTTTAAATAATTTGTATTTTGTACAGCACTTTAATGTATGGCAGCTTTATTTCTTTATAAATTTTTTGATGATTTTATACATACACGTATACATGTACAGCACTTTACAATGAACATGTACATGTACATTAATGATTGTATGATTAGTTTATTATTCATAGGTCAGTCTACACTCTAACTATGTACATCTACAAATTCCTCAGTTCTTCTTTGTGTCTGATCCAGCA
>NW_003547722.1:0-5394 GCF_000090795.2 Amphimedon queenslandica | reverse complement strand
AATACCCAAGGCTATAGCCCATGGTTTGTTCCAAAAAATGGCTCCAAAATCACCCCAAATTTTTATTACATTATCTGATACATATTAATGTCCTTATGCTGTGTAGAAAATTTGAGGTGATTTCAACTTCAATTTTTCAAGTTACAGCCATTTTAAGAAAGCGCCAAAATTCTGAAAAATACCCAAGGCTATAGCCCATGGTTTTTTCCAAAAAATGGCTCAAAAATCAGCCCAGATTTTTATTACATTTTGCTGATACATATTGATGTTTTTATGCTGTGTAGAAAGTTTGAGGTGATTCTGACTTCAATTTTTCAAATTATGGCCATTTTAAGAAAACACCAAAATTCTGAAAGATACCCAAGGCTATAGCCCATGGTTTTTTCCACAAAATGGCTCCGAAATCACTCAAAATTTTTATTACAATTTCTGATACATATTGATGTCCTTATGCTGTGTAGAAAGTTTGAGGTGATTCCAACTTCAATTTTTCAAGCTACGGCCATTTTAAGAAAACGCCAAAATTCTGAAAAATGCCCAAGGCTATAGTCCATATTATTTTTGTCCAAAAAATGGCCAAAAAATTACCCCAAATATCTATTATATTTTCTAATACATATTGATGTCCTTATGATGTGTAGAAAGTTTGAGGTGATTCCGACTTCAATTTTTTAAGTTACAGCCATTTTAAGAAAATGCCAAAATTCTGAAAAATACCCAAGGCTATGGTCCATATTAGTTTTTTCCAAAAATTGGCCGAAAAATCGCCCCAAATTTTATAAGATATTCTGGTACGTATTGATGTCCTTATACTGAGTAGAAAGTTTGAGGTGATTCCGACTTCAATTTTTTAAGTTACAGCCATTTTAAGAAAGCGCCAAAATTCTGAAAAATACCCAAGGCTATAGCCCATGGTTTTTTCCAAAAAATGGCTCCAAAATCAGCCCAGATTTTTATTACATTTTGCTGATACATATTGATGTTTTTATGCTGTGTAGAAAGTTTGAGGTGATTCTGACTTCAATTTTCAAGTTATGGCCATTTTAAGAAAACACCAAAATTCTGAAAAATACCCAAGGCTATAGCCCATGGTTTTTTCCACAAAATGGCTCCGAAATCACTCAAAATTTTTATTACATTCTCTGATACATATTGATGTCCTATGCTGTGTAGAAATTTTGAGATGATTCCCACTTCAATTTTTCAAGTTACGGCCTTAAGAAAACGCCAAAAATCTGAAAAATACCCAAGGCTGTAGTCCATGGTTTTTTCCAAAAAATGGCCAAAAAATCACCCCAAATTTTTATTACATTATCTGATACATATTACTGTCCTTATGCTGTGAAGAAAGTTTGAGGTGATTCCTACTTCAATTTTTCAAGTTACAGCCATTTCAAAAAATTCCAAAAATTTCCAAAGCTATACACGTAGCTGTATTGGCTGTCTCGACTCCACCCCTTGTGACGTTATCAGCCATACAGCACTCTTTACTGTTTTATAACTATTATGTATCTCATCAATATTGAAAGTTGTATTTTAAAGTTTGTATTAGGCCCCCCAAGCCCCAAGAGTTCACAATAAACCTGAGACTGGGGGCCCCTTTAATTGGGTGCCTATTGCTAATTCCCTCTTGCCCCCTCCTATTGGTAGTCATGCATGATGTACATGTGAGTAGTAATGTGTTATCGTGTAATATTTTTATGTAGAAATGTTCAGCTAATAGTACAGGATGTGGTGTTTGTCATTCAAGGGATCTGTTGTTCAGGTTTAGTGAAGATGTGGTTACATGTCCTAACTGCTCCTCACACTTTCACTGGTAAATACATGTACATGTACATAATGGACATTTGATGTGTCTCAATTTTGTGCTTCATAAATCAGTTTTTAAATAGCTACCTAATGCAATTAAAATTATCCAAACTTGCATACTTTTGGTAAATTGAAGTTGTGGCATTTGTTGAACTGTTAAATTTTGGTGTGTTTTAATTTGTGTCCATGTCCCATTGAGCATGTACATGTGTACATAATGGTTCATAATGGTGGGTTTTATTTTGGTGAATGGCTTTGAAGCATGCAGGCAACTTTAAGACTTATATCTCCACTCTGAGGATCATGTAGTGCGAGAAACAAGCAGGAGCAGATGGGAATATGTTCTTCTATTGGTTGGCTCTTTCTTATTTGCAGCTTTCTGACTTGGAATTAGTATAAGGATGCAAGAATGGCTACTTGGTGCTAATAACCATGCTATGTAAACTTACGCACTGTGGTATCACAGAATATAGGCGGGTTAGACACTCTCCCTAAATAATTATCCACTCTTGCTATTATCAAAATACCAAATTTACTAAAAATTTCCTCTCCAAAATCAAACGTTCAGATATTTAAAAATGGACATATCTTACAGTATGTGTCATGTATTAACCTTCTCTTTCCTAAGGTTATAGCAAGTTCCTGTTAAAGGTTCAAGTACATTAGGTATGTGTCAATATAATTATATTGTTCTCTGTTCTAGTGTGGGAGCAATGTAGTGCTGCCTCCACGTGACACTGCCTGGGATCACTAGTGGTTACTACTGCTAGTGATGCTAAGAGCACTACATACAAGAAGAATAGATACTAACAGTAACTATGTATGATGAATTACATTCCATTGTTAGGTTAATGACACTAAGAGGATAAGTACTATTCTCTGCTATTGAAGACTACATTGAGAAGTATCTTAAGTATAGTATTGTTAAATATGTTGTCATTGCTATAGGTTAATTGTTTGCTGTTTGAAGCTGTACATTAACTGAAGACTATAAAGAATTACATAACATTATTGTTTATAATTTTATCATTTTTGTTTAATACACAAAGTTGTCTTTTTATCATTGTTTATTGTGAATTTTGATTAAAATTATTGCAAGAGCCATTAATGCAGAAGCGGGTGCAATGACTTATAAACAGAAATGAGATTAAATCATGAAAAATGACACTAAAATAAGAAACATTTCAGCCATACATAAAGAGTACAAGCCAACAATGATTTTAATTAATTAAACCAGTCTTATAGTGTTACAGTCCTTAGTTCCTAAACCCAGTTTATAGATCTTCAGTATATGAATGAGAGATCAGTCCTTGAAATGATGAGTTCAGCCTCAGGTCCACAACCTATAATAAATAATAAGACATGATTAATGATACTTTATTGAATAACAAAGTCTGACATAGAGTTGATTCCAACAATTAATTGTTGACTTATAGCCATATTAAAAGTAGTAAATTTTCAAAAAAAATCAAAAGAAACACATGCTAATAGTCCATGGTTTTCTACAAAAATCATGCCCAACTAATGGAAGGAAAACAGTAATTTCAGCAACTTTAAAAATTTAGTACAGTGGCTTTTAGCCAATTTTAGAGCAACTTTATAAATTCATATAAATCCATTTTGGTCGGAATCAGCTTAAACTTTCTATGCAATAGAAGTACAAGTATTTGTATCATAAAATTAAATAAAAATGCAAAATTTCCTCCTATTATAATTATTTTGGCGAAATTTGGCTTGTCCTAGTACAGGGACTTTTAACGGCAACTTTAAAAATCTATTTTGATCAAAATCAGCTCAAACTTTCTACACAAAATGAGTACACATATAAACATTTCAATAAATTATAATTTATATTATCAGTAACTAGTTAATATGTACTTCATTGTGAACTGTCTAAATGTTGCCAAGTCATGCCTACAAATCACTGTCCAGTTAGCCCACGTGCCTCTATGTAAAATGACAGGTGTATAAAATGGATCCTAATAGAAAGTTCATGAATGTTGAATAGTAGTTTCATTCCAATGGATCAGAGACTCACACTGAGTATTATTATTAAGTCTTCAGAGGATGATATCACTGCAGTCTTTAGTACTTAATTGCAGCACAGTCAACCCACGTGTATTCACGCGGGTAGATCTAGTCCACACCTACAATATTATTGTCGGACACGCCCTAAACCTGCTGACTTCAGCTTCTCGCTTCTTTAAGTTCTTTTCTCATTTTCTTTCGCTCTCTTTTGTTAGGAATGGCTACTCGTAGGACTCCAGTAAGTATATACTATCAATAAAGTATATAATTAATGTATTGTACATATTGTGTTAGTAATGTACTGATACAATGTATATACATGATAGTGCCGGTACTGTTGGTTAATGTGTGTGGGTAGATCTACATGTACATGCATATGATTCAATTGATGTAGTTAGTTTGGGAATTGTCCCAAATTTCAGATATAATGCTTTTGTCCCGTCTTGTACTGTACATGTACATGTACATACAGTGTACTGTAGTGTGCCATGCACAGCTAATGGCCTCGGAGTTATTTTTGCTTTGAGACACTAAATTTTCCATATTCTTTCAGACACATACCTACCATCAATGATCCATTGGGAGTGATACATTAATTTTAGTATAAATTTTACTGCTTTATATTTTTATCGCTAAGAATTAGAGCCTTTAATGATTACAACATAATTTTTTCCCAAAATGAGTCCTCCCTCTCCTCCTCAGATAACAGTCTATACATACTACAATAAGAACCACATTATCATTATAAATAATACATGTAGTTTATAAAAACTTATACAAGTACATTTGTACATGTACAGTACATGCAGTAATTGTACATGTACATGTATTGTATAGTATAATGGGAAGCATTGGGAGGAGCTAATGGATTTGTTAAAAATTAATATTCACAGTTGTTATATTGACATTCTGGAGCCATGCATCATTGAGCAAGCACAGAATCATACAAAAGTGGTTTTTGTATAATACATGTACTATAATCCCTTACCCAGATAGTGCTTCCTTCAAGAGTCTAAAGTAAGGCATCCTTGAGACCATTACAATGACCGTTGGGAGGTATATCAGTTTACTGTTAGTCGGAGTACCTACAATAAATGATAAATGAGACACATACATCAATAATACTGATAACAGAATACATTATGTATATACTCATGAGAGAACACTGAGAACATATAGGACACTTAAAAGAACATGGACACTTAAAAATAAATTATTAGTGAGAGAAAGATACATTTATTACGTGAAGAAGAATTAAGAAATAATAACTAGTAAAAGACAATATGTACATTGTACATGTACATGTAGAACATTGAAAATTATCACTTAAAAATTATCAAGAGAAAGAAAGAGAGATAAATACATTGAATAGGAAATGGGAAATACATAAAAGAAATAATACATTAGAGAAGATACATGTACTGGAATTAATGTACATGTACATGTGTCCATACCTGATAGACTACTCATACAGCCTGTCCAGGGGAGGAGATTATAATGACCACACCTAACATCACTGGGCTACAATAATAAAAACACAATAACTAAAATGAAAAA
>NW_003547721.1:13402-14550 GCF_000090795.2 Amphimedon queenslandica | reverse complement strand
TTTAAAGGTACCAGGAGAATTGCTTAGTGAAGGAGAGCTCCTCCTAAGCCATTTATAAGGCTGTACCATGTAAAATAAAAGAGTTATGAGTATATGAAAATCATAAAAGCGGCTGTCATCTTGAAAAATCCACCTGAATCCTACATATAGGCTACTGCCTATATCCTATAGCCTCAGCAATCTGCTTAATATTTATAGAAATAAAATTAATAATAATGGTTTTAAATAACATATTAAAAGAGATCTTGTAGTTGTAGTCAGTTTTCTCTTCAGTCTTCATTATTTTTAACAATTATAATTTTTGCCTAATCCTTTCCGACAATCATCACATAACTTGTTATAAGATCATTCAGTTTCCCTTCCCTCCTGTCTCTAATAAATGAGTACTTTATGTATTCTTAGTCTTCAAATCACTAGCTATAAGTACCTAGCTCCCTCAGCTCCTCCTCTTCCTTTCCTCCTCCTACCCTCCTCTAATAACCTACACTACTGTACAGTCTCAAGCTTCCTCCAACAGATCTCTAGTGGTACATGTAACAATGAGTAATGGGACAAAGGAGGTAACACCTGTTTAAAGTGTTAGGGGTCACATAATCACTTGACATTAAGAAATTGAATAAATTGCTGATTAAGAAACTCATGGGGTGGTTTGTCCTTTTAATGCATGCTTTAAAAGTATATTCCAATTCAACTTCAGTGTCAATGTAATGTTAGGACTAGTACAATATTGTAATTCCATCTTTACACAAAATAGATAAGGTCAAACCATATTCACAATTAAATAAATGGCACGACCAATAACTGTACAACAACCCACTAAATAATGTGCCATCCAGACAGATTTTATTTTGTCCATTACACAAGTACTAATTTTAGCATTTAATTAACGTATTGCTGATCATACATTATTAATTGACTTAGTGTTCACATTTCTCTGGAGGTTTTTGTGTATTATCATTTCTTTTCATTTGAAACTTGTGGAAAACCTTTATAGCTTGTAACTGATTAACAAACTCATGGAGTAATTTGACCATTTTACACATGCTTTAAGAGTTAAGATCAACTCCAGTGTCAATTACGTAACGTTAGACAAGTATAATATTGTAAATCCATTTGCTGGTAACTTGTTGATAATGTTTGTATCACTC
>NW_003547721.1:10681-12448 GCF_000090795.2 Amphimedon queenslandica | reverse complement strand
TTCCTGATACATATTGATGTCCTTATGCTATGTAGAAAGTTTGAGCTGATTCCGACTTAAATTTTTTGAGTTACGACCATTTTAAGAAATTTGCAAAAATTCGAAAAATACTCAAGGCTACAGCCCATAGTTTTTCCAAAACATGGCTTAAAAATCACTCACAGTTTTTATTACATTTTCTGATACATATTGACGTCCTTATGCTGTGTAGAAAGTTTGAGCTGATTCCGACTTAAATTTTTCAAGTTGTCGCCATTTTAAGCAAAGGCCGAAATCTGAAAAATGCCCAAGGCTTATGCATGTGTATAATGATTCTCCTTTCTTTCTCTATCCTCTCCTTTCTTCTTATTATTTTTTCTCCTTGAGCTATGTACATGCGCAAGTACATTAATCATTAATAATGTTCAATTATGATCCTTAACTTCATTATTATCCAGTGGTCTACAGTGTCTTTAATGCTATGATCATTGCTGCCATTCATCCACTGGAATACTGTAGAATGTTTAGCTATAACACTCCAGGTAATTATTTACAATTTTATGATAAAATATAAATTAAAATACCTCCTATTTTGCCCATGTTTAGATGGTCCCTCTCTCTTACAAACTCTGTCTTTGTCATCATTTCATAAAATCTGGGTCTCTCCTGATCTAGGAGTGTCTCTTAATTCATTGGATCAATGTTCCCTCCCACTCAATGCACTGGAGACCGGAACTGAGACATAGTGTCATTCTTCCTTAGGAATAGAGGTAAATGATACTATTTATAGTAACACTGATACTATTTATAGTACAATGCTATTGATTGAGACTATGCTATTGTAGTATATGATATATCATTGTCTATTGTAGTAATTGATACTATTTATAGTAACGATGCTAGTGTACATGTTTGGTAGTGATGTAGTAATTCAAAAATCGTCCATTGCACAAAAATTTGTTGTTGGAATCAACAGCTCAAAACTTCAATGAACATGTATACTGTAGAGTGCTCTTTATACTTTGAATGTTGTGGCCTTGAACAATAGATTAATTAATTGCAAAGGGGTGTGTTGACATGTTACATGGGACATTTTAAAGTAAAAATGGTGTTTTAGAGTAGTTTCTGATGGTTGTGTTGATGTTTTCTGGCTTCTTTCAAAGTCCAAACTCTGCCCTTTATCAAGTCATGTACGATATATTATTACAAAATTTTTGTCAGCTAACAAGGATATTAGGGATAATGATTTGCAAGCTTTACTTTCACTAAAGGGAACTTGAATTCTATTTTATAGCCTTTGAAAAAAATAGCATGCATCAGGAATCCATTTTCATGTACATGTACTAGTAGTATAGCCATGACCATGTACAGGTACACACTTTCTAATCACAGCTATGCCCTTGTTAAATTTGATTCTATATTGGGTGGGGCTCTACTCCAGCCAGGATAGCTGGCTGCTCTGATATATTAGTACCTATATATACTTGTTGTAGTTGTTGCTACATCAAAATAACTCTAGTGGAATTTGGTGTGGAGAGCAGTCTCTTTGCAAGTTCCAGGTGGTGAGACTAACATTGGTTTCTAAGATTTGTAACCAAGCAACATTGAAACATGCTTAATAAGTTCAAGAGTACATAATAAGATTTTTTAATAAGTACATGATAAGATTTACAATGAAAGATAAGATAGCATTTGCAATATATAATATAGAGTATAGGATATAATATAGAACATAGTATATTATATAATATGGGATATGCCATATAATGTAATAGAATATAGGATATA
>NW_003547721.1:7079-10408 GCF_000090795.2 Amphimedon queenslandica | reverse complement strand
TAGCACACAATGTTTTCCTTCTTTATCCAGTGCTGTAGCTAATGATGACCAACTGGGACCTCCTTTCTCTCTCACTTTATCTTTTCCCCTTAACCAGGCAGACATACACTGTCTGAAGCACTTCTTAGAGTCTCCATTATTATCTTTATTGATGTCTTCTAGTGTAGGCTGATAGAGTCCTAGCTGAAGACCAAGGTCATGCCATGTATGGCAAGGTAAGTGATTGAGTATCGTTAGCTCTTCAATGACAATATCAAGAGCTTTAATATCTATAAAAATTAAAAATAATGATTAATAATATCAAATATAATGGACTCTTGATATTATCTAAATTTACAAGTTGCATTGTGAAAGTATCATACCTAGCTTTATTTTAGTTGTAGATGTGTTATATTCTTTAGTTATTTCAATCACTTCCTACAGTGTTATTGAGGTAAATATAAATGTAAAAAGAGCCATATACAGTGACAACTTTATTTGATAATAAAATAATGACTAATTGTATTTGTATCAAACAGTTTGTGTGTGTTAATCCTTACCTTAATATCACGTCCTCCTAATAGTGACAGGTTACTAATATCTGATAATGATTCATCAGGTAAGATCTCCTTCAATTCTGTACGTCTTGTACCAGTGGTAACAAGAAATGGTCGTTGTTCAACTACTGCTGAGAGTACAGCTTTTACACTATACACTGTCCTTTCTTTTGGTGTATTCACGGGATAGGCTAGTTCTTTAGGATCAATAACTAACTCTTTTACCTCTAGACTGGGACAGGATTCTTTATAAACACTCATTACCTCTCCTATCACATCTCCTCTTAGAGACACCATATTGTCACTGTAACCTTTCTCACAGGACACCATTACTAGTACACACTGGCTCTCATCCACAATCTCTACCAGTGATCCTACACCATGACCATTAGACCAAAAAAGACCATTCTTCCAAAATGTACAGTAACGATTTAACTTGTCATGTTCTTGAGGTAGAGCCATTTTGTAAGCAAGACGTAATGAGAGGATGTGGAAGTATCGAGGAGGAAAGAAATGATGTTTACTAGTACACTGTAGACACCAACCAAACTGGTACACTTGACTAGTCATTTCATCAGGTCTATCAGTAGACAAAAGACATGGAAAGAACAATAACCTTTCTCCTCTTCTTCCTGTCCCTCCCTCCTCCTCCTCTTCCACTGCTAACTGATGGAGGTTTGTCATTCTTAGGAAAGATGGATTGATTTGTTGACAGAGTTCCATGTTGTTGAGGAAACAGATCAACATGTGAGGATCATATTTAGGGAAGAGTCTAGTCAGACCAGACACAGTAACAATACCAGTATTGCTAGCAATGTCAACATGTTCTTTGAATGTTTCTGGAGCAAAGAGAATCCCATTCACCTCAGTTAGCAGTATACCCTTATTCACAACAACCCAAACCATGTGTTTACTTTTAAGAACACTGATCAAACCAGTTGAGTGCAATGAATCAAGAACATCCAAGACGTCTTCTCTATTATCTGGTATAAAGTAATCATCATTGTCCTCACCGACAGACATTACATCAGAGAGGGTCAGTATATTCTCTTTCCTTTCCTCCAGTAGACCATACATCATGTGACAATAAAGACTCAAATTCCTTCCACTTGTACTACGAATGGACTCACAGGCACTAGACAACTTATTGAAGAAGGAATCCACACCACTCCCACCAAGCTTACGACAATCTAAGAAGACACTATCACACCTTTCCCTTACAATAATTTCCTGTATTTCTTCCTTTTTTCTTCTCCTTTCAAAAGGATTAGTAAATATCTCATCCACATGACTGACTATTACAATAACATGGCATTGATTAAGAGCTTTCTGTGCTTCATTTGTGACAACTGTTAGCCACTGATGAAGCTGTTTGACTGGTTCCTTGTCCAATATATTGACTACTATCAGGAACACACCACCAGAACCTTGTAAGAGATTCTCAATGACAGCACTGTGACTTGAGTAGTATTCTGAATGACCAGCAAAATCATGAAGAATGATGTTACCCAGTGTCCTGTGCTGTAGTTTATAAGGAATGATACCAGCAGTACAGGGCACTACTACCCCTCCAACATTTCTAAAGGAACCAAGAACAATAGAAGCAGTAGCTGTGTCATTGATGACATGACTAAGAGTACTTTTACCAGCTCCAGGATTACCCACAAGGAGGACGTTAACATAAGAATGAATTGGATGAGATGATTTTATATCACCAAACTTCTTAAAAATAGGAAGAGTATTAGTCAAGCCAATCTTCTTTGTCTCTTTAGCTAGTTGTAATGGTGTTCTCCCCTCATTGTCTTTAGCCAATGGATCACATTTACCAGTTGATAGTAAACATTCAACAACTGCAGAATGACCCAAATAAGCAGCATTGTGAAGTGGTGTCCACCCCCTCCAGTCAACAGTCATTGGATCACAGTTACACTCATTGATTAGATATTTGATTACATCAAGTGATTGTGATCCTTTAGCTGCATGTTGAAGAACAGTCTCACCCTCATTGTCAGTAGCCAATGGATCACAGTGATGGCGATTGATTAAGTACTTCATGGCATCTAGTGAATCATTAGCAGTTGCTTTGTGAAGAACAGTATGCCCAAATGAATCAGTATCCATTGGATCACAGTGACATTCATCAATGAGATATCTCATCACATCAACATGATTACCTCGTGCAGCCCAATGAAGACAAGTCTGACCTCCACTATCTCTTTCCTGTGGGTCACAGTGATATTTAGTGATGAGATCTTTTGTAACATCTAACCAGCCATACCATGAAGACAGATGAAGTAAACTAGTATCATCCCATACTATATTTCTTCCTTTATTCCACACTATGTATATTCCTTTAACTTTATTTGGTTCCTTCACTAATGAAAGTAATTGAACTGCTTCTTTATGGTCTCTTCTGTAAAATGCTGCCCAACACTTGCCCTCTAACGACATCTTGTGCTCAGTCAATTAGTTTAATTGTTACCATATTAGGAATAGGAATTCATTATTCATACACTATACACACACACCATTGATTATCATTAATTATCATTAATTATCATTATTATCATTAATGATTATCTTCCCCCAATTTTTATTACATTTAATGATTAAAATTCCCCCAATTTTTATTACATTTTCTGATACATATTGATCTCCTTATGCTATATAGAAAATTTGAGCTTTAATTTTTTGTGTTACAGCCATTTTAAGAAATTTCCAAAAATTTAAGAAATACCCAAGGCTATAGGTTTTTCCAATAAATGGCTAAAAAATTATCCCAAATTTTATTAG
>NW_003547721.1:0-4638 GCF_000090795.2 Amphimedon queenslandica | reverse complement strand
ACAGGATAGGCTAGTTCTTTAGGATCAATAACTAACTCTTTTACCTCTAGACTGGGACAGGATTCTTTATAAACACTCATTACCTCTCCTATCACATCTCTTCTTAGAGACACCATATTGTCACTGTAACCTTTCTCACAGGACATCATTACTAGTACACACTGGCTCTCATCCACAATCTCTACCAGTGATCCTACACCATGACCATTAAACCAATAAAGTCCATTCTTCCAAAATGTACAATAACGATTTAACTTGTCATCTTCTTGAGGTAGAGCCATTTTATAAGCAAGACGTAATGAGAGGACATGGAAGTATCGAGGAGGAAAGAAATGATGTTTACTAGTACACTGTAGACACCAACCAAACTGGTACACTTGACTAGTCATCTCATCAGGTCTATCAGTAGACAAAAGACATGGAAAGAACAACAACCTTTCTTCTCTTCTTTCTGTCCCTCCCTCCTCCTCCTCCTCTTCCACTGCTAACTGATGGAGGTTTGTCATTCTTAGGAAAGATGGATTGATTTGTTGACAGAGTTCCATGTTCTTGAGGAAACAGATCAACATGTGAGGATTATATTTAGGGAAGAGTCTAGTCAGACCAGACACACTAACAATACCAGTATTGCTAGCAATGTCAACATGTTCTTTGAATGTCTCTGGAGCAAAGAGAATCCCATCCACCTCAGTTAGCAGTATACCCTTATTTACAACAACCCGTACCTTATATTCACTTTTAAGAACACTGATCAAACCAGTTGACTGTAATGAATCAAGAACATCCAAGACATCTTCTCTATTATCTGGTATAAAGTAATCATCATTGTCCTTACCAGCAGACATTACATCAGAGAGGGTCAGTATATTCTCTTTCCTCCCCTCCAGTAAACCATACATCATGTGACAATAAAGACTCAAATTCCTTCCACTTGTACTACGAATGGACTCACAGGCACTAGACAACTTATTGAAGAAGGAATCCACACCACTCCCACCAAGCTTACGACAATCTAAGAAGACACTATCACACCTTTCCCTTACAATAATCTCCTCTATTTCCTCCTTTTTCCTTCTCATTTCGAAAGGATTAGTAAATATCTCATCCACATGACTGACTATTACAATAACATGGCATTGATTAAGAGCTTTCTGTGCTTCATTTCTAGCTAGACTTAGCCACTGATGAAGCTGTCTGACTGGTTCCTTGTCCAATATATTGACTACTATCAGGAACACACCACCAGAACCTTGTAATAGATTCTCAATGACAGCACTGTGACTTGAGTAGTATTCTGAATGACCAGCAAAGTCATGAAGAATGATGTTACCCAGTTTCCTATGTTGTAGTTTATAAGGAATGATGCCAGCAGTACAGGGCACTACCCCTCCAACATTTCTAAAGGAACCAAGAACAAAAGGGCCAGTAGCTGTATCATTAATGACATGACTAAGAGTACTTTTACCAGCTCCAGGATTACCCACAAGGAGGACGTTAACATAAGAATCAATTGGATGAGATGATTTTATATCACCAAACTTTTTAAAAATAGGAAGAGTATTATTCCCGCCTTTCTGTTGCCTTTCTTGAGCTAGTTGTAATGGTGTTCTCCCCTCATTGTCTTTAGCCAATGGATCACATTTACCAGTTGATAGTAAACATTCAACAGCTACAGAATGACCACAATCAGCAGAATTGTGAAGTGGTGTCCACCCCCTCCTGTCAACAGCCATTGGATCACAGTTACACTCATTGATTAGATATTTGATTACATCAGGTGAGTTGTACTTAGCAGCTGCTTTATGAAGAGCAGTCTCCCCCTCATTGTTAGTAGCCATTGGATCACAGTGATGATAATTGATCAGGTACTTAATGACATCAAGCTTTCCATAATCAGCTGCCCTGTGAAGAACAGTATCTTCATTCCTATCAGTATCCATTGGGTCACAGTGATACTCATCAATGAGATATCTCATCACATCAACATGATTACCTTGTGCAGCATAATGAAGTCAAGTTCGACCTCCACCATCTCTTTCCTGTGGGTCACAGTGATATTTAGTGATGAGATCTTTTGTAACATCTAACCAGCCATGCCTTGAAGACAAATGAAGTAAAGTAGTATTACCCCATACTAACTTTCTTTCTATACTCCATACTAAATATCTTCCTTTAATTTTATTAGCTTCCTTCACTAATGGCAGTAAGTAAACAGCTGTATTATGATTTCCTTCTCTAAAAGCAGCCCAACACTTTTTAGCTTCCTCTGTCGACATCTTGTGGATCAGTTAATTAGATTCATTGTTACCATATTAGGAATAGGAATTCATTATTCATACACTATACCATAGATATTACATGTACACCTACCACCAGTAGTATAATAATACAACTTATCTGTTTAATTCCTTGTCTGACATTTATTTGTTACAAAAAATTGTTACTAAAAATAATCCATGACAAAACAACTATATCTCTAGTTTGGTATTAAAATTGATAATTCACTACTGAAAATAATAAAATCACAAAAACAAAAACAAAAAAAAAATTGAATGTTATTACAAGATGCTGGTACATTTTCGCCATTACTCCTCCTGATCTCACATATTGACTGAAAAAGTCTGGCCTTACAAGAATAGCAGCCAGAACTGCAAGTATCTAAAAGATATACAAGTTATATGGAACAGTTGATACATGTACTATAGTCATACCTGGTGGTGGTACATCATTCAGTGAAAATATATATGTCCCTGGTATGTTGGTATGTTATGTAGTCTATAATATCTATGACTATACACCCACACCTCATGATTATCATTAACTAAGAGAGAGGGAGTGAAGGAGAAAGAAAATAACAAAATAATAATCAGACATAACATGCACACCTACAGCCTCAGTAAATATGTGCTTCATAGAAATAAACTTAATAATTAATTGGTTTAAATAACATAATGAAAAGAGATCATATTGCTCATTGAATAAAGTCATCATGTTATCATTTGTTTGAGACATAGATGTAATTGAGACCACTTCTAAATTTTTATGGTGCTTTACAACTTTTCAGCATCTTTACTATCAAAGTGACTCACTTTTAGTATCTTCAGGTCACATTGCTGTTGAAGGTAGTCCAGTAATTGAGCCAGTAATAAAGGTGCATGTTCACATATTCAGCAATAATTTCATGAAATTTTATTGCATCTGAAGCATATAAATTGTTTGGATCTTTAAAAAGAATTGCTTCAACAGATGCTAGTAACTTAACTGCAATGTCACAACTAAATGATATCAATTCATGGCAATTAGACAGTGTTCTATCAATAATTATCTTCAGCGGAATCTTTAAGTCAATCATCGTGACAACTAAATTACGTCTCTTAAAATGACTATTCAAACAACTGCATTGTGTAGATATTTTCTTGTAGTTACTCGGTCGAAGCATTTCCACCAAACAACATTATAAAACGTTGCCATCTTGTAATCATCATAGACTGATTCCTTAACATGAATAAAGTATACAGACAATTCTTTATTAGCTTCATAAAATGTAGTATGATCACATGTATACATGTAACTGAAGTATAAATCTTTCCATGAGAACAAAGAAATTAACTCATCCAGTGACTGACCCTTTAGTGACCAACAGTCATTGTTACAGGTCCTTTTCTTGTAAAGTGTCTCCCATATCTCATCCATTAATATATCACCAGTAACTGATGTACCTTCCAACTTATGTACATCTAATGCTGGTAGAAGGAGGAGGAGTTTGATACGAATAGAATGAGGTAGTAATGCTAGTCCAGCAATAGGTTTAATTATCATCATCAAACAAGTTACCTATTAAATACAGGAGACACTGGATCAGAAGAGGAACTGGGAGAGAATCCATCAATAGTGTGTTACTATAGAGACTAGTGGTTGAATGAGTTACAGTTCCTAATCAGTTGGTAGATTATTTGTTGGTAACTTGTTGAATGGTAACACTACATGTATGTCTGTGAATAAGGAACCTAGTCTTTATATAGTAGTACTCTTGTGATGTCAGTAATGTATTGCACAATAGGTGTTAACCCATGACATGAAGTTATAATCATTGGCTTGTTATAAGTGTTACTGTCAGTGTCAGTGGCTTGCTAGAACAAGTTATGCTGTTAATTGTTAATCATGTCTTGCACAATTATAAGTGTTAACCAATGGTCAATGGCATGCTACAGCAAGTATAAGATTGTCTGCATGAAGCTCAACAAAATTTAAAGTGATGCATGCATCTATATTGTACACTGTCCATTTGAGTAGGTATGTGTAAGCATACACATACAAATATGTGTATGTGTATACATACCCTACACACACTGGTCTTCATTACAATGCATTACTAGTAAATAGTTGACTCTGCCTAAATAAATTTTGCCATTTCAACCAATAAACTGTAGTTTTGTATTTTACAATAATGAATGTACACTACACAACTTTTTGGCTATTTTTGTCTTTGCAACTTCATGCCATCAATTTGCAGATTAAAGTGACCACAAAGTTGCATTGTTTTGTCTCTGTTTCTTTCATTTATTTATTCATTAAAATGTTTTAATTTTTTTATTTCCACACAGAAATATGTGCTGTATCACGTCATTCAAAGAAAGA
>NW_003547720.1:13196-14556 GCF_000090795.2 Amphimedon queenslandica | reverse complement strand
TGTGTTTTCTTCCTTTATTCCTCTTATGCACACATGACAATATGCTAAGTCATTGGTTTCATTGTAGTACAACCATGGCCATTTGGAGCACCAATTTGGCTGAAAAGCTCTTAAGACAATGTTCTTTTTCCCAAACTTCCTTGCAGTATAACTCTTACTTGGAGGATTAAATGGATGGGGAGCAATATTTATTTGTAGCCTTAAGGTAGAACTGACTGACTGAAGTTTAGAAATGTAAAGAAGACTGCAGACTGTACTCTAGTGGCACATGAACTAATTTAACTGTAATAACTAATAAATAATTTACATGAGGAAAAGTTAATTAATCAGAATAGACCACACCTATTAATTTTATGCTGAAAAAAGGAAAGGCTAAAACCTTACTGGCCTTACAGGTGGCTCCGGCCATGGGTGTAAAGATGTTTTCTGTATAAATCCTGAGCTTCAGATTTATAGTCACACTTGTGGTGTTTGGTGTAGCCCAAAGCCCATACCATCTCAATGACACAATTGCTCAACACTTAAGCACCTTTGAGTTAAGGTGTCCACATCTAGTTTGGATGATTAAGAACTCCTTCTATGTGGATGATGTCATAACTGGTGCTGCTAGAGTTTCTGAAGCATTTTCTCTTTATAAACTTTTGAAAGATCTTTCTGCTAATGGACGATTTAATTTGCAGAACTTTTTTAGTAATAACGTAGAAGTACAGAGTCTAATTGACTCAGCAGAGCAAGGCATTGTTTTTGAAGATGAGCATGAGACTTATATTGAGAGTACTTCAGGGAGAATTAATTCCACTCTCGGAAGTGAGCAGAAAGTTCTTGGTGTCTGTGGCATCCTATTATACTGAAGTAAAGAGACTTGAGCCTACTAAGCTTATGCAAATCAGTGTAATCAGTAAAATATATGATCCTATGAGGCTCATTTCTCCTGTTATAGTCAGATTTAAGATGCTTTTTAAGCTTGTGTATTTATAAAATTGGATTTGTGTTAGCCACTATTGCTAAAATGGAAGCAACTCCTTACTGGCCTTTTAGAACAGCCATTGAGACTGGCACAATGCTGCACTACTAATGATTTAGGTGGTAAAGCCAGATTTATAGGAGTCTGCGATGCTTCATTCAAGGCCTATGCAGCTATGGTATATTTAGAGAATTGTGATAAAGAGCTTGACATATTGGCCTCAAAGACTAAGGTTTCTCCTTTGAAGTGTCAGACTATTTCCAGACTAAAACTCTTGGGGCTGTCCTTTTGGCTAGGCTGTTTTTTTGTGTTGAGGCCAGCCAAAAGGCATTTGTATCTGATACTGTATGTTTCACAGATTCACTAATGATATTTCATTGGATTAAGGGACTGGAC
>NW_003547720.1:10573-12424 GCF_000090795.2 Amphimedon queenslandica | reverse complement strand
TCGTTTAAAGGTATACTCAAAGGAGTTGTGTTCAATTGATGATATAAGAGTGAGGCAGAAGTACTGTGGCTGATTGAAGTTCATAAGAATTGTATAGAAGATGAATGGAGGACTTAGTTCATGACCTTCCTAGCCAAACATGGACTTTATAGATGTGGTGGCAGACTAGGTAATTCAGATCTTCCTTACCCGGCTTGTTATTCTGTACTGTTGCCCCGAGACCATCCGTTTACAGTGTCAGTTGTGAGGAGAGGTCATGAGAGAGTTGCTCACTCTGGAGTTAAAGATACTCTCACTGAAGTCAGGATCCAGTACTGCATCCCTCAAGGCAGAGCATATTTAAGGCAGTGCATTAACAAATGTGTCTTTTGTAGGAGATATGCTGCCTCTCACTATTGACCTCCTCCTCCACCACTGCCTGATTGTCATGTGAAGAAAGTTTCCCATTTCCTGTTGTGGGTGTTGACTCCTTTTATGATCAAGGAATTTGTGTCATACTTCCTGTAAGGGCAAGGCTTGGGTTGGGTGTGTCTTTTCACCTGTGGAGTTACTTATGCTGTCCATTTGGACGTAGTTACAGAGAAGTCTTCTCTTACTTTTCTCAGATGTTTCGAACAATTTTTGTCTTGAAGAGGTCTTCCCTCACTTATAGTCTCGGATAATGGTGCTACTTTTGAATCTGCTGCAAAAGTCATTCCATCTATTCAGAGTCATAATGAGGTACAGCGGTATTTCTCTAATGTGGATTTGAAGTGGAGCTTCAATACTGAGTGTGCCCAATGGTGGAGTGGCTTTTTCGAATCAATGGTGCAGCTCCTCAAGTGTTGCTTACATAAGATATTGGTACAGTTCAAGCTGACGTATGATGAGATTTTGCCTAGTGTTACTGAAGTAGAGATTATACTTAAGTCCCATCCTCTTACTTATATTACAGCCTCTGGTATGGACGACCCCGTAACTGCTTCTCATTTGACATTTGGAAAGAGACTAATGTCTTTACCTGAATACTTGTCATTACCTGATTCTGAAGAGTTTAGCTGAGATTTATCTCGACCTACAATAACAAGGCATGTGCAGTATTTAAGTTCTATTCTGAAGTATCTCTGGAGTTGCTCGAAGAAAGAATACTTACTTGAATTTAAAAATAATCATCAACACTACCAGACCTGAAATACTTGTCCCATAGCTGTGTGGGAGGTTGTCATTGTCTATAATGAATCGCCTCGGGGAATGTGGAAACTGGGACTCATTGACGGACTAATTAGAAGGAGAGACAAACAAATTCATAAAGCAGTTGTTTGATTCAGGTATGGAACTGGTTCGTTTGCTTTCATAAAACGTCAAACACCTGTATTTTCTGGAGATTCATTCTTGTAGTGACTCAGATAGTTCTTAAAGAGCTGATGATAGTTGTATTGCTCCAAGTTTTGATACTCTGACAGATCCTGTTAATGTAGAGCCTACTACCACTGTTGAAGACACTGTTGATAATGAGTGGGATAAAAGTAAATAAAAAAATTTCTATTAAATGAAACAGGTAGTCTTGTGAAAAAATAAAACAAGGGGGTTGAGTTCAACCATAATAATAATGAATAGTTCAGTTAATAATAATAAACGTTAATTAATACAAAAATAATTTGTGACCATAATTGACAAAAGGTACCTTATGGCGGGTAGTGAAATTTGTCTTTCTAGCCTAAGAAATCCAACTTCCTGAGCCCCATTTATCATAAAATTACTCCACAGGATGCAAAAGGTTACCATGAAACTTTTAGAAACAATGATTGTCTAACAAAGCACTCACAGGTTGATATTTACCATCATTAAGATCAATTTTAAAATCCGCCATAA
>NW_003547720.1:5862-7419 GCF_000090795.2 Amphimedon queenslandica | reverse complement strand
GATGTATCATGTATTGATAAAGTAAAAGAATGCAGTGATGACAGTGACTCTGAAGAGGATAATGTTGATAGTAACACAATGTATACTAATAAGAAAAAGCCTATCCTGAAATGGCACTGTACAGACAGTTGCAAGACTTTATTAGAAAGTGACGTTAGTTCTATTATTGAAGATAGACAATATTTTGATGAACCCATTAAAGCATTAAGAAAGCAGTTAGATGCATGTGATAATTGTCCTAATAAGCATTATATAACATGATGCCTGCATGTTGAAGAAATAGATCAAGTGCATTTACATGATTTTTGTGATAATGCAAATGTAACGATACTTGTTAAAAAAGATGAAAAATATGTTTAAAAATATTTTAAATACTCAGAAATTGTTTGTGAAAAGCCATCCTATTGTGTGTAGCAGTATTGATGCCGATTGTAAAAGCATGCTGCGTATTTTACGCAATGCTTCTGTTCATTATCCTTTGTTGAGACGCCTTATAAGACACTTTTATGCTGCTAGAAATGCTCATTTAACAATAAATATTATGATTCTTCCCTTGCTGATGGTGACATAGCACAATTAATAAATTTTTAAAAATAATGAAGCCGATGAGACTGAATTTGATAATGCATGTTATTCTATTAATGATGGTAAAGAAGAAGACTTATTTAGAAAACCAAACTTATATACCATACTTATTTTCAGTATTCAGATGCTATTGATTAATTTAAGAAAGCTTTGTCTGATCTGGCTATTAATGCTTGTTGCAGCTATGAGAGGTTTTTAAGAAAACAATCTGTCTCAGAAGCTAGAAATATAGAAAGTGATGTTTGAAATATCCCATTAGATTACATTAAAGAGAATGATCCTACAGAATTAAATAAAGTTATGTATATTTGTAACCTATTATTAGAAAAAATGAAGTTCCAGCATGTTGTTTGCTCAATGAGTTAAAGTGTGAGCGACTACCCATAGAATTGCAAAATTTGGATCCTTTAAGTTGCCAGTTAATACAGAGGGCTAAGTGTTCTCAGACAATTGTTAGATTAGGAACACACACCTTAAAAGTGCATGCCTATAACTCTTTGAAGGCACTTAAGGGGGCTGGTACTCCAATTCTCATTAATTATTCATAAACTTTGCAAGTTGTTTTACACAAAGTTCTTTATAGTAACAGTTTCTAACCATTGCAGATAGTTAGATATGCAAAATGTGTATCAGCAAACTAAAAAATTAATCTTTGACAATGTAAAAGTATGTGAGAAAGAATAAAGAGAAAATAGCCACCTTGCCAACACTATCTAGGCAATGGGCTTTCATATAACTTTATGCTTCACAGAAACTGCTTTTATTTACCTCCTCTATGGGGACACAAAGGGATTTAGTGATAAAAGGCTCCAGAGTTGAGATATGACCAACAGTGGAGTAAAAATGAACCACAACTCACAAAAGAAGAATCTAATTTAAAAAAGCCTCTGTATGAATCCTGACAGGTGGGGTCTTAGGCAAAAGAACTTCCCACATAACACAAATAGCTGCTCCATCTCTTATAAAACGTCT
>NW_003547720.1:4166-5852 GCF_000090795.2 Amphimedon queenslandica | reverse complement strand
TAGTTGATGTAAATAAAATAAAAGCAGCACTAAGAAAATTAAAAGAAATAAATTGGCCTTAGAGAAACGTAGACAATGATTCAATTGACGAATTGTCTAAAAATGTCAGACAAGTAGTAAGGAATACTACTTGAAAAATTCTTAAAAAAGCAAATGATCAAGCCTTTCGCCATATATGAGTAAAAATCTTAATAGTAAAATTGCAACAGGTTCGATATCAGTCAATATAACTAATGGATATAAAAGAAGCACATATTGACAATAGGCAAGAGCATCTTGATTTGTTATACTTTCCTACTTTATTTCCAACTGGACAATATGGAGAGCGTCATCCCAAGTCAAAGCTATCTGGCACAAATTTTATCATTTTAGTGAATACATAAAATCAAGACTTTTAAACAAAGATTCCCAATTTCATGGAAATCATTCATGTTGTCTGCACTGTTATGGATTAAAAATTAACAAAGCCATAAAACCTGCCACAAATAATTTATTAAAAACATCAAGGGGCAACGTTGGTCAAACTGTTGCAGAAATATTAGAAAAAATAAATGTGAGATGAAGAATTGGAGGGCAATTAAAGTACCATGTTGACTCTAATACGGGGCACAAACCAATATTGGTTTCATGTGAAAGGTGAAGTCAAAGCAATGATTGCTGATTATGGCTCACCAACACTTTTCCTAACGTTAAGTTGTGCTGAATATGATTAAGCTGATATAGCACAATATTTAAGAAAAGCAAATAATGCACCACAATCATAGAGTATTTCTAGATTATGTGCTGAGGAACCTGGTTTCAATATCACAACAATTTTCATACAAATTTAAGGATTTCTATGACATAGCCATTCTCCAGAGAGGTGTTCTAGTCAAAGTAGAGCAATATTATGTTAAAAAACAATGTCACATGTTTGGAGTGCCTCATTATCACATCCTCCTATGGATTGAAAATGCTCCTGTTGTTGATATGGATCGTCCAGAAGAAGTCTGTTCTTTCATACAAGATAGGATTACCCGTCATATACCAGATAGTAATATGTCGCCTGATTTAAATTTTTTTGTAACAAAGTACGAAATGCACAAGTGCAGCAAATACTGCAAGCAAAATATTAAAGTTGGCATGACCTATGTATCTAGATGCTAATTTTATTTTCCTAGATCAATACGAGAATGTATTTGCATCAATGATGTTGAAAATAGCTTGAAGTCATGCAATAAAATATATTATCTCAAACGAAATGAAAAAGAAGTTCCAGTGAACAACTATAATCCTTTACTGCTGAAATTGAAGAAGTCTGATTAAAAAGGGCTAAAAAACTTATTTTTAAGGATTTTCTGTTTTTAAAATCAATATAACATTTCATCACTTAACTTGTACCTGGCAAAGTTTCAAGCTTTAACTTGAATCAGTAAGGTACTTAAAATCACTGTGAAAGTTACCCTCGAAATTACCTACAAGAACTACGCCTAGACAAATTGAAATAGGCATGATTTTATGAAAACATGGCTGCTTGTTTTTTGCCTGTTGGCTTCGATACTCGGAATTGGAACACTTGACTGAAGGAGCTAATAAACATTCAGCTACTAAAAAATTGGCTACTGATAAAGCAAAATTCAGAGGGAGAAAGAGGGTCAGGGTTTGCCCTAAAGTGAAGATTGGATTGAGAAAGAATGCCCCTAATAC
>NW_003547720.1:0-2193 GCF_000090795.2 Amphimedon queenslandica | reverse complement strand
TCAATATCCACATTCTCTTAATAAACATAATCTGTAAGAACTCCCAATAATCAAAAATTCATCTTGGCTCATTTCAGTAACTTGTATCATCCCTGATACAGTTCAGTTTTGAACATATTCAGACCATTCTTGTGGTGTACATATGTTCTCAATTTTGTGTGTATGCTTTTCAATAACACCAAAAGAGCGATCTTCAGGCCCATATGTATGGCTAACAAGTAGAAACATATAGTCTATGCATGCACAAATACCTCTCCAAATCAAATCAAGAAACCATATTACGCAGTGATTTTTATTCTGTCCTGGGCAATTGTCAGCCCTCCAAATGCTCCACTTAGCTCCGGTTCGACCTTGCTTCGTATTAAAAATAAAGTGAGTGAGAGATGATACTACTTCAATAGCACCACAGTGTGCAATTAATTTATTCCACATAAATGCACATAAAGTATCATTAGACACAATAAATACCAAAAAGGTTTGTCCACAAGAGCCGTAAATAAAATTGTTTTCCCACAGTTAATTTAAGAGTTGGTAAGTTTTTTTGGAAATCGAAAGGAACAACCTCAATTGCAGGTGTTTGAAAATGAGGGAGAGTTTGATCACCACAGCAATTTGCACACACATATGCATCTGTCGATGCTGCAACTTTTTGATAGTGAGTGGTACTTAACACATGTCTAAATATACAACTGCAGTGAAACCATTTACCACAAGTACCTTCACATTGCAAAGCTTTACCATTCTTGCCAACATCCTTTTGGCAAGTACCACAGGGATGACGTGAACATGAGCTATGCACAGCCATGAACAGAAAGACCAGGTTGCATAGCTACCAAGGGTAAAATATAGCAAGAGTGAGCTTCTAAATTTTTAGGAGTGAGAAAGGGTTTTTAGGAGTGAGTACTGTAAGTTTTTTTACTAACTGCTAACATTCAAAAATAATATAAAACATAATGTCATTGTTTTAATGTTTGTGTCACTTCCTATGAGCCTTGTTATATTCCCATGTAGCAGATTTTGCTTTGCGTATAACATCCTTTGCTGGTTCATACTTGTGGGCTGGCTCTGTACTAGCTAGTTTTATTGTTAAAATGCTGGAAAGAGTTCCTTTTGGATCAAGACTTGGTCGAAAGGCAGTCTTATTCTTCCGAACCATGGAGAATATTTGTGTGACTATGATTTATGTAGGACAGAGGGTTAAAAAGGGAGGAAGCAGTCATTATCAAATTTAGATCTTTTTTGTGGCTTGTACCACATGTTTATTACAAGTAACTGCTGCTTATGGATCTGGGTTCTGATGAAAAAAAATCTGAAGTCCAGACAAGAAAATTTTTTGAGTAACATTAAAAGTTATTTTACATGAAGTATTAATCAATCGGTGATTCAGTACATATAATAATGATCATCATGCATGTTAATGCTGCCATCAATGCAGTGCGCATTACAAATATGCAATTGCTTGCCAGCTGATGTTGCGCATAATGCTGCCATCAACGCTGTGCACATTACTAAGTTATTGCTTGCCGGTTGATGTTGCACATTTGAATGATGCTGCCATCAATGCTGTGTGCATTTTAAATGCTTGCCAGCTGATGTTGCGCATCTTTTATTGATGATTGTTGTAACATGTGCATGTTCTCATGAACAAGGAATATCGCTGGCACCTTGGTAATTCTTCATGTACACATTGATATTTTATATTAAGCAGGTCATGAAAGTATCTTAATTGAAGATATCATTAGGAAGTATTAGTGGGGCTAGCGTGGGCAAGCCCCACTAAGACAAGCAGCATTTGTTTGTTTGTCTGTCTGTCTGTAGACGTACGTATTCCGTACCTCCTCTATGTATCCATGACAGCACATGCATTAGCTATGCAATAGATTCTAATTTTCAATATTTCCATTGAAAGTGGGAGTGGCTGCAGCAAAATTAAATGGCGATCCACACATGGAAAGAAGTCATGAGCTTTCTAGCAACAAAACAGGGCAAAACACAGCATTCAAAGACATCTCAAACAGTTTAAGAAGGGGAAAGATGCAATAAAGTAACTATGAAACAACTTTTTTGTTGACATAATAGCATAAGGAGTCTGTAAATGTCACACAAATGTCAATTTCTGACTTCACTAACTAGCAATCTTTGTACTGTATTCTACATCAGTTGTAGAATAAAGTAGAAACATTTCCAGTTGCT
>NW_003547719.1:12101-14568 GCF_000090795.2 Amphimedon queenslandica | reverse complement strand
AATGGTAAGCTACATAGTATTCATTATCTCTGGAGTAACTAATCAATACATTTTACAAATAGAGGGAGTACAGATAAGAGAGAGAAGGAGGGCAGAGGGGAGGAGGAAGGAAGAGAAAGGAAAGGGAATGAGAGAAAGTGAAAAAGAAGGAAAGAGAGGATATGTCACTCATAGTATTCTTACTAATACTATATTACTTACAAGATCAGTAAATGATTCATCCATTGTGTCTAACTGATCAACATTTTTACTAATAATATAAATACAATATGTACCACAATAATATCATAATATGTCACTAGTCTCTCTCTATACAGTACATCTATAAGTACCTCAATGGTGTGAATGGTCTTCTATTGGAACGATTTGATATAGTTCTCTTCACTTTCCTTCTCATTCCTTTAATACTATCACTAATAATTAATAATCAAGAAATAATAGATTGATGTAATACATGTACACAAACACTTTCTTTTTCTCCCTCCCTCCCTCTCTCTCTCTCCCTCCCTCTCTCTCTCTTACGTGAATGCTCTTTTAATGGTTCCAGTATCAATGGGTCCAATGCTACATCCAGTCTTTGGCATTGAGTGTAATATATCTGATGAGGTCTTCCATACAAACATATCCTGTAAACAACAACAAACAAAAATAATTAAAAATATAAAATGTTGATAGTCAATGCCTTATGATACATACATATGTACATGTATAAATAAAATTTGAGTTGATTGAGCAGTTTTTGAGTTATGAGCATTATAGGAATAGATTGTATAGCTGAAAATTGGGGGGGGGGGTAAAATTTTGGAAGACGACTAAAATTTTTATGACTTGCAAATTTTAATTTGGCAAATTTGTGTCCATGTGCCATTGAGCATGTACAATGTACATACATGTAATGGCTTGAAATGGCTGGTTTTAATTTTGGTGAATGGCTATCAAAATGCCAAATTTTCCAAAAACCCCCTGTACTATAGCCCGTGCTTTAATCTTAATAATGTCCCTACATTCACTGGAGATGAGGCACAGTTACTGGTACACATCATTTGAGATATTTTATTAATTAGTTCTGTTTTAATTGATGAGTCTCCGTTAATTTTAAAAGTTAATAATCTCTCCTGAGGATCATCAGACCAATGGACTAACAGACCAAAACCATTAACAACATCTAATAAAATAAATAAATAAATAAATAAATGTATCTTCACTATCAGTGAAATCAATGACTGATCTAATATTAGAATATGTGAGGAATTCCAAGTGTCTAAATATAGTAACAAGAACAACAGTAATACATGTACATGTACGTACATTACATGTATATGTATATGTACATGCATGTATACTAAAAATACATGTACATGTACCTGTATGTTTTGTATGAGTCCTTCATAGCAACAAAACCATGACCACTTCTTATCTTAGCAATCTGTAGGAGAGAGGGAGGGAGGGACACTAATTAATAAGACCATCCAATAGTACAGGGTATTTTTCACAGTTTTAGCATTTTCTTAAAATGGCCATAATTCAAAAAATTGAAGTCGGAATCAGCTGAAACTTTCTACACAGCATAAGGACATCAATATGTATCAGAAAATGTAATAAAAATTGGGAGTGATTTCGAAGCCATTTTTTTGAAAAAACCATGGGCTATTATAGTACAGGTGAAATTAGCATATAAAAATGAGACACTTCCTCTATCTCACCCCAATGCTGTCAGAGAAGAGGAACAATGCTATAGACAATGGTTTATTAGTCTTTCCATTATTGCTAATATTTAACTCCAACACATCATGTCTTGAAATAAACCAACGATGAGATGAAAGGACCGTCGCCTAAAGGGGAGGGGTCAGTTATTAAAGACCACACCTACTAATTACCGGGACGTCCTCAATGTCACGTATAAGTTCAAACATGTGCATCTGCTTCTCTGTCTTCCTCTTGTCTTCATTTATGTGTCTAGAAGAATTAATAATAATAAATAAATAAAATACATGTACATGTAGTGATGTATAACTCACTCCATTACATTCTTAAGTTTTTCAACTGATTCCTCCAACTGCTTGTAATCAATGTGGCCAGTATCAGTACGCTTTAATAAATCTATAGCACAGTAATAAAAAATAATCCATCTACATGCAGACAGTACATGTAGATGGACTGTACAGTGATCATTGTAATTGTCTAGAGATGAAATTTTGGCGTATTGCTTAATTTTCGGTGATTGGCAGGTTTTAATATATATTCACATGTCCCATTGAACATGTGCATATATGGTTCAAAATGATGGGCTTTAATTGGGAAAAAGGCTATCAAAATGAGGGAATTATCCACCCAACATCAGCTAAATTACAATGTACAGTACATGTAAATACTAGTATTTATATAATATACATGTACCTTGTAGTAATAATATGATCCTTGGTATTCTTTGTACTGGTGTTATCAGTAGTTCTGATAGTGTCTGGCG
>NW_003547719.1:9042-12091 GCF_000090795.2 Amphimedon queenslandica | reverse complement strand
AACTGACGATCACAGGAACTGAGAGCCTCCTTAGTGACTTCAAAATAATTTATATATGAAGGATACACACGTAATAACTCTTCAGACTATAGGGAGGAAAGACATTGAGTTATAAATAAAAATATAATTGCAAATTTTTCAAAACTACTCAAGGCTATAGCCCATGGTTTTTTCCAAAAATGACTCCAAACTCACCTCAAATTTTTTATTACATTTTCAGATACATATTGATGTCCTTATGCTATGTAGAAAGTTTCAGCTGATTCTGACTTCAACTTTTCAAGTTATGGCCATTTTAAGAAAATGCCAAAATTCTGCAAAATACCTATAGCCCATGGTGTAGGTATTACATGGTATAGGCTATTAGACCCCCCTCTCTCTCTCTCTCCTTCCTCTTCATACAACAGCAATAACAATAACAGATACTGTACTGGTACAAATATTTGTGGTGTTAAATTTTCATGATATTTGGCAAAATATTAATTTTGTAGTTTTTTAATTTCACGTTTTCTTTTTAAAGCACTATAAGGTGTGGTCATATGAAGAATTTCACTGGATTAAAACTTCACACAACAAAAATAATGAAAATTAATCCCACGTGATATTTTGTGCCCATACAGTAGTATAAATAAATAATAATTATAGACTAACTTCTTAGAGTCAGGGTCCAGTGAGCTGGTAATTCTCATCAGTCATAACTTGTATCAATGATTGTATCACTGATCCATCAGTTACTCCAGTACTACTGATAAATATATAGACACTAATAGTACATAAAATAGAATTATCAGTTTACAAAAGATGAGACTACCTCAGACTCACTCAGTTCAAGCCTTCAAGCTGAATCAAGCATCACAAAAATTGGCTTTGCAATTTCATAGATATTAGGCAATTTAGGGTGGCTTAGCCCCTCCTACTTTAATTAAATCAGATCACGTGGGCGTTGTTATTGAGCCCCACCCTTCTTTGCAAACTTCAGCTCAATGGCTTCTCCTGGACCAGCAGACAATACAAATCAACTGCAAAGTATGTTTAGTTACTTATTTCTTATACTAAATACAATTATTTAATAGTTACTGATCTTGCTGAGGTACTTCAATTACTCAGAAGACATGGTTACTCAGGAGTCAGTTACTATGATCTTGGACTTTATCTTGGCCTATCCTCTGCTACACTGGATGCTATTAAAGAAAATGAAAGAAATGTTGACAGTTGTCTACGTGAGTGTCTCAAAGCATGGTTACAGAAAGCTGATAATGTGCAGAAGAAAGGTGGTCCTAGTATCTATTCATTGGTATCAGCATTGAGGGAATTAGGAGAGAATGGAGTAGCTGATGGAATAGATATGGAGAGTAAGTTGATATAAATGAGTATTAATATTTCTTATTTATATTTTTGTCAGAGCATCCTGGTTGTAAAATTCTTGCTCATTTTTTCTCAAACCAATCTCTACTGTCTGCATTACCTCAGCTGACTGAATTGTTGTGTTCAGAGAAGCTAATAAAAGAGGTGATGCTGTTTGCTACTGTAGAAGGAAAAGCTCTACTGATTCAAATAAAGGAAGCAGTTTGCAATGACTACAGAAAGCTTATAATATTTGCTGAGATTTTGTGTAAAGTAAAGATCACTGTTGGAATAGGAAATGTCATTAAGAAAGAATACAGTAAGTATAAATGATAAAAATAAATGAATTACATTTACTGCATAAACAATAAAGGAGAGCTATATTGCAGAAATGATTTACCAGAAATGGGTGAAAGTAGTGGTAAGAATGAGTTTGCTGTGTTTGACTATGATTTAATTTTTATAGCTAAATATCCAAAATTTTATCTTCCACTAAAAATGGCAACAAAATTTATGTCAATGAGAGTAAAATTTAGCAATACATTCAAAAAAGTGGGATTAATCATTAAAAGAAAGCCTATTCCAATGTTTGAAGACGTTAGAAGTACATTGAGGTTTTTTTGTAAATCCTTACGACCTCAACTAGCTGTGTGTCAAGATATAGATGATATCTTAGAATTAATTAGTGATAATAGTTCACTTATTGATATTAGTTTACTGGAGAGTTTAGTTGATGAGCTTAATATAGATGAAGCTAAGGAAGTTCTTCTAGAATATAATGATAAAGCTGCTAAGGAGCTTAATAAAAAAGATCTTACACAATGTCTGGGAGAAATATTTTCAAGCATCTCACTACTTCAGTGTGAAACGATTACAATTCTTGTTGACAAAAGTCATGCCAAATTTATACTTGATGATGTCAGAATATGTCTAAAAAATTTGTTTGAAAATTCATCACCTCTTGTCAGGCTAAATGTGATTAAAGAAGATAATTCTTTCACCATCACTTGTTCCTTTCTTTTGACTATATTTAAGCAGTTAATTACAGTTGCTCTTAATAATATTGACGTATTGAAAGAAAACAAAGTGAAGAGATTAACCATTGGATACTGCACTGTGTATGAGGTAAATAGACTATTTTATGAACTGATATTTATTATTAATAACAGGTAAAGGACACCTCCATTGCTACTACAACAGAAATAGATGAATACACCTCATCATTATCAACTAGTAGTGGCTTAATGAAACAATTGATGCTGTCATTGAGTGTACAACTGATTAATAGTAAAGAGGAGGTTACTACTTTAAATGAGGTGTGATTGCCATATATGAAGTAGTGTGTTTGTTCATAACTTGCATCAGTTTGTTACTTTTATACTCATCTCATAGGAAAATATGATAACTAAGAAAGGTGCAGAGTTATTGAAGAATGAAACAGAGTCATTGAAGGAAACACTGGGTACTAAAAGCAAAATGCTGAGTGCCTATAGAGCAGAGAGTGATAGGTTTGAAAGAATAGCAGGTATAAATAATGAAATTGTGATACTAGAGTGTATTAAATTTATTATTAGCTGAGACAAAGCAGTTACTACTAGAGAAAGTATCACACTTAACAGAAAATGAAAAAGTTAGTGAAAAATTTGAACTATTTTATTGTTAATATGATAGTAGGAAAATGAGAAACTGAAAGAAATAAAAGTAT
>NW_003547719.1:3677-8846 GCF_000090795.2 Amphimedon queenslandica | reverse complement strand
TATGCAACAAGAACAAGGTCAGTCCAACCAGGAGTTTATAACTTAATATGTATTTAGCACAATGTAAAGCATCACTAGCTGAGAGCAAACAAGAAATAGAATTATTACAAGAGAAGATAACAACAATGAACTTACAACAAATTGAAAAAGATAAACAAGTGCAAGGTAAGTACTGGCATTTACATGTTTTAATTAATTTTTGGGTAGAAAAAGAACAAGTGTTACTATTAAAAATTAAAAACTTGGAGAAAGGTATGTTTTACTTCCAATTTAATACAATTATAACATTTAATTAATTTTAGCTTTGGAACAAGAAAAAATCCTCTTGTAAGCAGATTAGAATAATACTCCAAACCAATCCTCACTGATAATAGATATTTGAAGACAACATTTATGGTGAAATTGTCATTGATCATCCATTGATTATAAAAATTGTAAAAACACGTCAATTTCAAAGACTAAAAGATATCACACAATTAGGTGAACTGAACTATAATATTTACATTAGAATAAGTGTTGCATGAATAGGTTTGACGTATCAAAATATAGCAAATTATTCAAGACTTCAACACAGTATTGGGTGAATTTACTTTATAGCAGAATCATTATGTTGATGATAATTTCATTTCAGAATGTATTTTCTTGCTGGAGAATATGTTAAGCAGCTTCAAAGGAGACAACCTGAGCTGGATATTACTGATTCTGATGTTTTGTGTGTACAAATTGCTGCTCTTTGCTTTAACCTGGGTTATGGGCCTTTCTCTTATACTTTTGAATTGTTTTTGGATGAAATATACAAAGAAGAACAGATTCAAAGGCCTTGGAGTGTAGGTGTCTAAAAATTTGTGTGATGTATTTTTGTATCAATTCAGAATGTTTCTAAAGCATCAGTTTTGATGTTTGAATATATGCTACAAGATAATGAAGATTTAATGGCTTCTTTTAAAAGATATTTTGATAATCCTAAAGAAGATACCAATACATGTATTACCTTCATCAAAGACCTTATGAGAGAAAAAAGGAAAGTATGCATTTAGCCTTATTTTTAAATATGCTAACAATTAAAATATTATGTAGAGATCATGTTTTATTATTACAATTACTATCATTTAGGCACAGCTTGATGAGCTTATTGAAGACAAAGAATTTTTGTATGAGGTACAATAATTGTATTTTATATACATGTATGTATATTATTGTACATCACAGATCATATTGAATGAAAGTCAAATGAATGTCAAAGTAATCGATTACACAACAAGAGATGCTGCAGTATTGGGAACTAAAATCAATTTCAATTGGAGGTATTGTGTAGCAGGAAAATTTGGCAGTGCTTAGTATTGGTGATTCTATGATTGCAATTTTATGATTGAATAATTTAGCAGACATGTGTCATTGAGCATGTGAATAAAATTGGCAGATTTTGTAGTGGCAATTTTATCATTAACCAAAATAAAACTGCACCATTACATTTGTCAGTCTATTTCATTTTTATTTTACAGAGTATTCCTTGCCAAAATTCGTGTTTGAGGTGTGATGATGGTAAATTACACATCTGCTTCCATGAAGATGTTAGAAAACATTAGTTACATAATATATTTAAATCCACATTTTTACTATAATAGGATTTGGAGACATACAATGATTTTTTTAACACTCGCAGTAGCATTTACAGGGACCTATATTATTTTCGTAAAATAAGAATTGTTGCTTTAATGTAAGTACTTGTACATCTATTTAAGCATGCCTATTATTCAAAACTTGCAGGATTAAAATAATATTAACTAGAGCAAATGATACTAAATTGATACCTGTAGACATGGATAGGTACTGTTAATTTTGATATTTACTAATTTCATATTGACACAGAAAGGTGACTATATCTGATGCTGCTAGAAGTATGGCTGCTTACTGACAGTGTTCTTACTCTCATTAAATCAGCTGTTAAAGATCCTCTTGTTAGTGTTAAAAATATTATAATTAAATAATGGTACTATGTAAATAGGCACAAGGACTGTTAAAATGTTTGGACACATTGAAATATATTGCACAAATTGGTTACATTGTACCACCAGATAATTGGAATAAGGATCCAGACTACTTAGTAATTATTATTAAATAGATATAACTATATAATTTTCTCATAGAAAAAAGCTATTGTAAAAGCCACTGATAGTGATGACATTGAATATGATCTCATAATTGATGTAATTAATATATTTTTATGAATCTAATATTTGTATACATGTACTTGTAGCCAGTCCACAATGGATATTGTGGATATGAAGCATGGACACAATATTTTTATCGTGATGATGGCTCAACTGATAAATGGGAAGAAAAATGGGTTAGTTATGTCATACATCAATAGTCAAAACAAGTCTTTGTCTTGTTCAAATTAATATTTATCATCTAAAATTATTTTTGACCAATGAAAATATGGAGCTATACCGTACAAGTACAGTATATCATTATTTCTTGGATTGTAATAGGCACAAAAGAAATATCATGCTAGCTCCCCATGGCGTGTTTTCCTTGTCAGTGGTAATAGAAAATTGATGGCGGCAGTACAAGAGTAAGTAATAAATGTACTTATAACATTAGACTAACTCAATAATAATAGTGGATTGCAAAAAGTAATGGAAAATGAAAAGATTAAATTTGGGGTAAGAAACATATGTATAATTATTCCAACAGTTATATGTACAAAATTCTTAGAAAATTTATCCAGCTCCAGAAAATTTTGATTTGATGCCTGATATCTCATGATGTGAAAAGGTTTCAAACTTTCAATGGCATGTGTGAAATGAATTTCAAAAATCTACAATTTAATAATAATGCTCAGTACTTAGTGTAGAACATTTAATGCACAATGCTGCCTAATTAATATAGTGTGTTATAGTAACATAGTAAACATATCTTTTGATTTAAGTCATAATTATACAATTATAAATATTATTGGCAAAAGAACATGCACATACTATAACGTAATGAGATAACATATATCAGGATAAATGTAATATCCCTGCTTATATACATGTATAAACCTGCTAATGATACCAAGACTACTGATATTGATGATATTCTGGTCTTTAAAACTTGCATGTTCCTTTATAGCCTGTAGATAAGACTAGTACCTATCTAGTTGAAAGTGTTAACACAGTGATTAGGTCAATGATCAGGATAGACTGATGTGGCTGGAGCAAGCATAAATTATAATTACACTTCACATACATGTAGCTATAAATGCTTGAAAATGAAATCCACGAAAATGAATTTTGGGAAGATCCACAAAAGTTTTATCCCTCAAAAGTTGCCAGCTATATGGTATATTACACATGCTCATTCACGTTTTGGATTTGTCATTTTTGATGATAATAAAAGTAAACAATTGCAAGAAAATTAAACTAAATTAGCTTGGGCTATGAGACGATTATAGAGGAGAGTTAAATGCAATGTAGTTAAGTAATAATAATTAATAGAGAAAGACACAGCAATGATGAGAGAGGAGAGAATTATAAAAATAAAATATAACAATCTAATGGCATACATGAACAGTATCAGAGTGTACCAGTGGATCCTAATTTAGTGAGATCCATTGAACTAAATGAATGTCCATATCCTAATGCTTGTCTTTTAGTGGGAGGAGCTCTCATTGGAGTAGGAGGAAAAGGAGGAGCTACTGATAGCGTAGAAGTATTGAGAGTAGAATCCTATGAGAGGAGAGAGAGGGAGGGAGGGTATGTCACTCATAGTATTCTTACTAATACTATATTACTTACAAGATCAGTAAATGATTCATCCATTGTGTCTAACTGATCAACATTTTTACTAATAATATAAATACAATATGTACCACAATAATATCATAATATGTCACTATAATCTCTCTCTATACAGTATATCTATAAGTACCTCAATGGTGTGAATGGTCTTCTATTGGAACGATTTGATATAGTTCTCTTCACTTTCCTTCTCATTCCTTTAATACTATCACTAATAATTAATAATCAAGAAATAATAGATTGATGTAATACCAGACATGGGGCAAGCACTTAAGCATTTGTGCTTATAAGCACTTTAAGCACTTTTTTGTAAATGCTTCAAGGTGCTTGCAAGCATTAATCATATTGCAAGCACTTGTGCTTGACTTGTACTTAAGCTCTTTTTAATGTAAATGCTTTACAGCACTTTTTAAGCACTTTTAAAGCACTAATGCTTGTTTGTTTTATCAGTTATCACTAATATAGCTGTCATGCATGTGTATGACATCTATCATAACATACGCATGAGACCTGCTGTCAGTTTAACCTTTAAAGATGGGCACAACCACAAAGAAGCTACCAGATTTTATTACTTCAATCTTTTTGAAGTTTTGAGTGGTGCTTTCAGAGCCTAAGCGCCGCAAGCATTGCCTTGAATTATAGATTGAGTGCTTTACCTGTGCTTTAAGCATTTTTAACAGTGCCTTAGGTATTGCTTGAAGCACATTTTTTTAATTACAGCATTAGTGCTTGTGCTTGTGCTTAAGCATTTTCACAAGTGCTTTAGATGTGCTTGAAGCACATTGCTATATTGAAGCATTTGTGCTTGGCTTGTGCTTAAGCAATTTCCCCAGTGCTTTATGATGTGCTTCAAGCATTTTAGAAAGTGCTTGCCCCATGTCTGAATACAACAGAACAACTGAGCAAGAGGCAGGGAAAGAAAGAGCAGATAGCAGCAGAGAAGCAATGGAGCTAGCACCAAAGAGAGACAGAGAGAGAGAAAAAAAACTGACCTTCAAGTAATCCTGTACAGTGGACTCCTGTGATTGGACGGCCTCTGCCACTCTCTGGGTTTGGGTCAGCTGAAGCACTCCTTCTTGCCCCTCCACCAGCACCTCTCACGGGGGAGCGTGACCTGTCTCGACCTGGGGCTACCCCGCCAGGATCTCCTGGAGGAATAGCTGCCCCAGGATGTAGCCACTCCGCCAAGAACCTCAGCTGATCTTCAGAAAACAGATTCGCCATCATTGAACAGTGCAAGACCTCTAATCCGACGAAAGACGACACTGTACCACAGAGCAACAAGAAGACTACCTCGCTTTGCCACGCGCTTCAAACTGTGCCACGCCTACCCGGGCCCTCCCCCTTCATTAACTACATTTAAATTAATCTAAATTTCATAACA